>NC_079215.1:56160855-56225545 GCF_029633865.1 Lampris incognitus | reverse complement strand
TGTGTGTGTGTGTGTGTGTGTGTGTGTGTGTGTGTGTGTGTGTGTGTGTGTGTGTGTGTGTGTGTGCGCGGGGTGAGAAAAGCACTCTGTGTCACATGTCGGCCTTAATGGCCTCCGTGTGCTCAGGAGCGGCGGCTGAGTGGCTGGCTTCAGGTTAAAGCGGGCAGTCTGTTATTTGTGCCCCCACCTCTGCCTCCTGCTGCTCGACTCCACTCAGCCCGGAGGAGAACCACCGGCCGTTGCTATGGAGTGGGACACACTTGCTCGGCTGCAGGGCCGGCTCATGTACCTCCTCCAGCAGTCGCACACACACACACACACACACACAGACACACACACGCTGTTCACACCCAGCTATTGATGTAAATGACCAATCCACGGGTGTTGCCGTGAGGCTGATGCCTGTGTGTGTGTGGGCGTCTGGGGAGCAGAGGTAGAGTAGCGGGGACGAGGCTGGAGGGGGGGGGGTAGGACTGGATGGGGGGGGGGGCAGTAGTGCTAGCATTGTGGGGGTGCGGTGGAAGAGATTAATGCCTGTCCAATGGGGGAGCCAAATCCTGACGTAGTTACTGTTGGTGTCGCTGGGTTGGCGAAGGGGTTTGTCGCGGTCCCACAGATCAGCCACGGGCTAAAACACGTTGAACCAAAACTTGGAGCCCCAATAAAGGGGTTGGCTTAGTCTTAGTGCGTCGTTCTAAAAGGACGAAGAGGACGCATCGTTACACATAATTCTCAAGTACAGGGGAGAGAAGTGCGCTTGAGAGTCTGGGTTCCTGTTTAGGTTGCCCGCGAGGGAGGCGGGCAACTCCGGCGTCCTCCTGTGGAAGTACTCGGTAAAGGTTGGTGTGAACGCGTGTCGCTCAAAAAAGATAAGCGGTGTGGAGCACCAGGAGGATGCGTCGGTTCCGGTTTGTGTACCGAATTTCACCACAAGAGGACACTGTCGCATAACCTCACACGAACAGGAACAACTTTCGGATCCGTGGAAACAAAATCCGGGTATGTTTCAGGGAAATTTGCTTATGTACTTACGGTGTAGTGTCCGGAAAAATGGGGCTACTACATTCGTGGCCGGATTAACCCAGCAGGGGGCCCCGGGGTACGCACGTCCATTGCCCCCCCCCCCCCGCCGCCCCATCAGACTATACTAAACATTGTTAAATGTAAAACTAATGCAAATACCCAACAGGGTAGTCGCCTTGCCCGGAGCGAGCAGCCTGTTTATGCACCGTTAATACACGTGAACGCAATACCCCTGACCTTTTGGGGCCCCTCGTGGTCCGAGGGCACTTGCCGGCATGCCCAGTCTGTAATCCGGCCTCGACTACAGTTGGTGTAGTGTTCAGCGTTACCGAGTTGTCTGTCTGCCGCCCACATATATTGTTCCCTGTCCAGAATAACCAGCCCGCTGCCCTTCCCCGCGGGTTTAATCCCAATATGTTTGTCATCTGTGACGGCCTGGCAGCCTGTCCAGGGTGTCTCCCCGCCCTGCCGCCCAATGGCGGCTGGGATAGGCCCCAGCATCCCCGCCACCCTGAGAGCAGGATAAGTGGTTCGGATAATGGATGGATGGATGCTTTAGCTTAGAGGTTTAATGGAAGGCGGGTCATAAATGGCAACACAAGGGCAGTAAACACAATGTGTGGACAACAGGAAGGATAAGTGATGATCGAGAGCGATTATTTTTTTGATTCATTTTTTTAAGAAAATCCTTCTCGTTCTACCGTAGGTTTTCTTGGGGAAATCGCTCGATTGTTTAGGCTTTTTTGCTTACATCTTTGCCAGCACCCAAGTGGGGACAATATCTCTCCTGCCTTTCTGCATAGACTGTGACTCTTGTCTCACCCTCCCTGTTTGTGCGTTTACTAATTGTCCATGCGTCCCTTAATTGCTCGTGTTTATTGATCAGTGTCTGTCACTGAGCTCACTGTTTTGTTGTACTGTGCAAGTCAAATGAACCGAAGCTTAAAAGCAGTCCCAGACAGCATCCGGATGTGGGCCACTTCAGGCAAGCTGACGGCCTTCTTCTGGCCCTGACAGAATGGATGTGAGCCTGAAGTGGCCCACATGTATAATAGCAAATATGGCCCGAATATGCCAAATCAAATGTGGGCCTTTTTTTGGCAAAGATGCGGTGCTCTCGGCAACATGTCGTCTGGATGTGACCCTGAAGTGGCCCGTGTGGTAAACGGTGAATGTGGCCCAAATATCACAAAACAAATATGGGCCACCTTTGGCTAATATGTGGCACATGTAGCATTGCTATGGCTTGGTTCTGGCCCAGATCTGGCAAACAGGAGCGGACCGCCCAAGTGCCATCATTCCACGCGGTATGTGGGCCGGATGAAAGTGTCGGGTGTGGGACGGGTCCGGGCCACAGCTATTTTGCTATCTGGGGTAGTGGCAGGACTGGCAGATGTGTGTGACAATAGTGTCATGAGGACTCAAGTGGAACATGAGGAGTTGCTATCGGCCACCAGCTCTGCAGCGCTGCTGGGGCTGAGAGCCCATGACACTGTGTGTGTGTGTGTGTACCATGTTTTCCTATCCTAGTGGGGACCAAATGTCTCCAATAGGATAGAAAAACCAGAAAGCACCTACCTTGTGGGGCCATTTTATGGGGCCTGACAAGTAAAAGGGTCTATGTTAGGGCTAGCACTTGGTTTTAGGGTTAAGGTTAGAATTAGGGTTAGGTTAAGGGTAGGGTAAGGGTTAGGGTTAGGCATGTAGTTTGCGTGGTTAAGGTTAGGGTTAAGGGCTAGGAAATGAATGTAGTCAACGAGGGGGCCCCCACAAGTATAGGTTTGCGAGTATGTGTGTGTGTGTGTGTGCGAAGCTGGGCTGAACTCCATCTGTTTGTCCACGTTTTTATCCAGACACCTCTTCAGGAAGTCGCTGAAATCTGAGGACCTGAATGAAAACAGATGGGTCAACACGTGTATGTGTGTGCACACGTGCACGCATGCGTGTGTTTAGGATAAATGTATGTGTTCAGAAAATTTTTTTTTTTTTTATTTTGGATTTGCCCCATGTGACTGTCATCTCTCACTGTCCTTACTTGCTTTTCCAGTTCCTGGTCACTGGAGTCTGTCCCAGCAGAGACTGGGCGGAAGGCAGGGAGATATCCTGGACAGGAGGCCCCCCGCTCCTTCACAGAGCACACACACAGTTACTCCCACACCATTCACACCTATGGGCACTTTAGAGACTCCAGTCCCCCTAACATGTCTCTGGACTTTGGGAGGAAAACCACAAGAACATGCCAACTCCATACGGGGTGGGCTTGAATCAAACCCAGGGTCTTCTTACTGTGAGGCAATAATAGTGTTAACCACGAAGCCACCATGCCACTAAACCCCAAATTCTCATTTATGTATATATATATATATGTATCCCCCTCCCCCCCAATTGTATCCGGCCAATTACCCCACTCTTCTGAGCCATCCCAGTCGCTGCTCCACCCTCTCCGCCGGGCCGGGAGGGCTGCAGACTACCTCATGCCTCCTCCCCGATACATGTGGAGTCGCCAGTTGCTTCTTTTCACCTGACAGTGAGGAGTTTCGCCAGGGGGACGAAGCACGTGAGAGGATCACGCTATTCCCCCAGTTTCCCCCACCGACCAGAGGAGGCGCTAGTGCGGCGACCAGGACACGTACCCACATCCGGCTTCCCACACGGCCAATTGTGTCTGTAGGGACGCCCGACCAAGCCGGAGGTAACACGGGGATTCGAACCGGCGATCCCCGTGTTGGTAGGCAGCTGAATAGACGGCTATGCTACCCGGACGCCCCCAATATCCAGTATATTAAATACACATATTCCCTTACCCGAGGGATAGTGGGTGTAGATCGGTGTAGTGTTCGGGGACTCGTCGTTCTCCAGCGACCCCTCTGGCCCATCCGGGCGCCTGCAGCCAAGCAACCGAAAGCGTTCTCCCTACGCCTCCTTTGCGGCCTGAAGGTGATGCAATCCATGCGAGGCTTCAGCGTGTAAGATAGCGAGAGGAAGCTGGTGTTACGACTATCTCCTTCCTGTGGAAACGTGAGCCAGGGGAGTTACTCGGCAGGAGTTGCGGCCATATGCCATCGGGTTAATCGGGTGGGATAAGAGGAAAAACTAGAAAAAGATAAGAATACATATATTAAATATCCAGTCTACAATGCGGCAACAGATTTCAGAATAAAAGCTCGGTATCCAGCTTTTCTTTTGAAGTGGAAGTTTATGACACGCCGTGCCCGGGGCGTGAGAGCATACGGAGTCATGCGGGCCGGCTAGAGTAGCAGTGAGGCAGGTGTTTGGAGTGTGTCTGTGTGTGCGCGACAGCGTAAACTAGACAAGACTGTGGCAACGAGTGCATCTGCCGCCTGCACACCCCCCCTCCCCTCCCCCTCCCCTCCCCTCCCCCATGCAGCGGGCATCAGTCTGGGCCCAGAGAAGGCTGCTTCTCATCTCCATCGCCAGGCCCACTTGACCAGGCTCAGCTGCTGACCCCTTTTTCTCACCTGCTCCTGCAGAGCACCAGTCACCACAACCTGGCTGCCCGCCCACTGCCCCGCCACACCTGCTGCGCTCGCACGCTGGGGCCGAGCGTTTCTCAGCCCCGTCTCGTGCTCGCAGCTTAGTACACCGGACCGCTGCACTCCCCCCTTTGCAACTGCAGCAATGTTGTGCGACTTTCTGCTCGAGCAAACAGAAAACTCATGCGGGGTGCGTGCAGTGTATGCGGGCGATGTGTGTTGCCGGCCATCCACAGCGCGGGCTTTTACCGTGCCCGGTTTACTCTTTACGTAAGATCCTGTTTCGTGAGCAACACACAGGTCAGTGGTGACTTTAATGTCACGTAATTTACTGTAATGTCGTCATTATGTCTCTCAGACTTGGAAAAACTTTAATGTCCTCCGAGAGGCAATTTGTGGCACAGCACAGAGCATGCAGACACATTTAAAGCACATCAGATAAACAAAAACAACAATACCATCTCCAGCAGCCGTCATAGACGTCGTCACAGTGCAGGGGGGCATTTAAAATGCATGTTGATAACTGTATACCAACAGCTGTAATAAAAATAAATCGTGCGTATACGCCATATAATGAGTATCCCGTTCTCCTGGATATTGCTTATTAAGCATGGAAATCACTTTTAGTTTCTGATTCTGATCCAGCCAGTTATTTAAGTGAGAGCTTCAAGTTGATGTGATATCTGTGTAAGAGTTCAGTGTGTGTATATAGGGAGTTGGTTTATATGTGTTGTGTAGGCGTGTGTGGCTCTCGCACCAACTGATATGAATTAATTAAAGGCTTGATGTTGTTTGAAACAGTACTGATCTATTTTAGATGATCTAAAAGATGGCGCGGATTCACGTTTGCAGTGGTCTCACCCAGTGTTGGTGTGGGAAGATGGCGGCGCCTCACCCAGTACCGCCCATGCAGTGTCTTTGTCCACGTCTGTGTCTAAGTTTGATGGCTGGGGGAGCTGGTGCTGGATCGGCTGGGGTAGCCTGGTCTGCTGCGTCCTGTGGGCCCAGGGACCACGGCCCTGCCTGGAGCTGTGCCCGAAGAGGAAACACCGAGGGTGGTCTGACAGGACACGGAAGCGGGGCAGGCTAAGCTAACTGCTAGCCCATGCAGACCGGCAGTTTCGACAACACCGAGGGCGGTCTGGTGGCGGCCTCACCTAGCGTTGACTGTGTTTTTGGTGTTATTGTGTGGAGTGCAGGGAGGTGCGTGGAAGGTGTCTGGCTGGGAGAGCTGGCGCTGGATCGGCTGGGGTAGCCTGGTCTGCCGCGTCCTGTGGGCCCAGGGACCACGGCCCTGCCTGGTGCTGTGCCCGAAGAGGAAACACCGAGGGCGGTCTGACAGGACACGGAAGCGGGGCAGGCTAAGCTAACTGCTAGCCCATGCAGACCGCAGTTTTGACAACACCGAGGGCGGTCTGGTGGCGGCCTCACCTAGCGTTGACTGTGTTTTTGGTGTTATTGTGTGGAGTGCAGGGAGGTGCGTGGAAGGTGTCTGGCTGGGAGAGCTGGCGCTGGATCGGCTGGGGTAGCCTGGTCTGCCACGTCCGGTGGGCCCAGGAACCACGGCCCTGCCTGGAGCTGTGCCCGAAGAGGAAACACCGAGTGCAGTCTGACAGGATGTGGAAGCGAGGCAGGCTAAGCTAACTGCTAGCTCATGCAGACCGGCAGTTCCGACAGTCATCCTGGCGTTCGCTCTCTTGGACAGATATTCTTTTCTATATGTTGGATATATGTGTTTTTGTAGTTTTTGTAGTTTTCTTGTATTTTGGATATGTGTGTTCTTGTAGTTTGGATGTGTTTTTGTCTGCATTGCCCTGCTGTGGGCTGGGGGAGACAATATTTCATTTCATTTCATGTGCGCAGGTGCATGGGATGAAACGACAAATAAATCTCCCTGATTCCTGATTTTACCTTACGTCTTCCGTTTTACTCATGTCCTCATTTCTGTGTTGCTCCACCAGTCTCCTTATTTTTAACGCCATACTGTTTTCCCAAGTATTCCTAGCGCCGCATCTTTTTTCATGATTTCTTTCTTCAAACATCGGAGTGACAAATTGACAGCACGGACAAGAGAGGGGTGACTGACAGTCATCACACATTGCCAGGCAACATGGCCGCCATGGCACGGCGAGCACCTGAAATGTGTCTGAGGTCACCAAACGCCTCATTTTGATGAACAGATTCCTGTAACGTTTCCTGTCATGAGATCCACTCGCTTCCTCTGTTCGCACACTAGACGGGCCATCTTAGCTGTGTTGCCTTTTGTTAGCAGTAAATATTAAACATATGCAGCTGGAGCCGTGAGATGGCGGTCCGCAGCTAAAGAGAGAGAGGGAGAGATGCACCAGCATCTCCCTCTCTCTCTCTCTCTCTGGTGCTGCTGTCACCCACAGAACAGGGTCTACAGCAGCATCCGGATCCGCTAGAGAAATACCGTCAGAACTGGGCCTGACAGTAAACTTAAAAAATTACGCTCTTCGAGAAGAAGCCCAGGTGTCAGGAAAGTAGACACCTATTTACTCTAGGTAACACCGCCCTGGAGCACACGTTAAAATACGATGACCCGGGACTGAAAATCAGCGCCGCGGGAAGCTTTGGTCTGGCAGTGAACGCGCTTAAAAGAGCAAGCCCGAAGAGCTTTCTATGCAATAAGAAGAAAATTCTATAAAATAGACGCCCCAATTAAAATCTGGTCCAAAATCTTTTGACAGTGTCATCCTGCCCATTGCAGTATATGGGAGTGAACAATGGGGTCCGCTCAATCAGCAAGACAGTAGATGGGACAAACATCCAATAGAAGCCCTGCATGCAGAATTCTGTCGAAAATTGCCACTGGTACAAAGGAAAACACCAACAAATGCATGCAGGGCCAAATTATGCCGTTTCCCATTGATAATAAATATCCAAAACAGATCACTTAAATTCTGGATGCACCTTAAATCAAGTCCCCACCACACATTACAATTTAAAGCAGTCCAAATCCAAGAAGAGCTAAGGAAGAGTCCCCTCATTCAGCTGGTTCTGAAACTAACTGACCCCATAACCACTAACATGAGTGAGTTTCAGGCTAGCACTGCTAACCCACCACAGATTAGAGTAAACCACATCATCACACAGTACAGCAACTCACATCTGGAACATTGGGACATAGAAACCAAATAACATTCTCAAACAAATGGGAATGTTATCGGGCCCTAAAAAGAGAATATAAACTGGCTGACTGGCCGTCCACTGTCAGAGACGGTCAGCAGAGACACATCCTCACCAAGTACAGGCTCACTGACCACAGTCTAGCCACTGAAAAGGGCAGACACACAAAAAATCTTGGCTACCAAAAGAGCAAAGAATATGTGGTCACTGTACGGCAGGTGAGGTCGAGTCAGAGATGCACCTCCTGCTAAATTGTGAGAAATTCCGGAACATAAGAAAAAAAACACCACGAACAATGAAAGAACAATGGCCACTTATTTTAGGAGAGGGCCAAAGGTCACACCTTGTGGCACAATATGTGTCAGAATGCCGTAGCCTAAGGATCAGTGAGTGACCAAAACACTGTCAATTACTGTCAGTTGCTGTTCAAGTGCTGTTCTATGTTTCTACCAGATCTATGTATTCCCCTTTTTCCTCTTTTTTTATTGTTGTTTTTTAGTACTCTGTTGACCTGTTTTGTTTTGGCAACATTGTAATTAATGCAGTCATGCCAATAAAGCATCATTGAATTGAATTGAAGTGAATTGAATTGAGAGAGAGAGAGAGAGAACAGTGGAAAGAACAGTTGTGAACTGTACTTTATGGTCTTATTAAGGGTCTTTTTTTACTTTCTTAACTGCTTACAGCATGATACAGAGCCCCCAAGGGGTTGTAGGGAGGACATTTATATACATTTTTTTGGGGGGGGGGGGCATTTAGGTGCCCTAAAAACATAGGAATGATCAAAAGACTGTAGTTAGACATGCATAAAAAAACAAATCCAGCTCCTCTGAACTGGGATGTTCTTGCATATATGACAGTGCCCTTGATCATAAGACTCATATGAGCCATCTTTCACTTATACTTTAAACATTTCGTGCTAATTGCTGACTTTTTCGTGGACTAGACAGCGGTAGCTCCATAGCTGCAAGGAACAGTGGTTGTAGTATAACTGCACAAGTTTTGGAGAGAACTTGAAATCTTTTACTGGGGAAGCTCAAAGGAAAGGTTCACTGTTTCTGAGAACAGTCCTCATTAAAATGTTGTTGGGCATCAATTGAAATCATCGAGAAAAAAGTTCACCATTTACCTCAGTACTGAGTTAACACGAACTTGCTCACCGGGCCTCAGTCCAGTCCAGTGGGGCAATGGTCGAAGCCTTCAACAACCATGCTACATCTCTGTTTTGGAGAACAGGAACGTAATGGGAATAAGAAGGTTATGGTTCTTATTTATTTATTGGACCATCATATCATCTTGATAGAATAATTTTCCTGAAGATTAAAGCAGAATTTACAGCACTTGTACTTCAGAAAAATCTGCTTTCAGCCATCTCACTTGTTGAGCTGGTTTAGGATTTACTTCACTAACTTAATCTGATTGCAATGTGGCACAGGCATTTTGGTCACAAACGGATGATTGTGGTCAAATAGCAGGTGATTATCATTAAATGATAATCACCTGCTATTTGACCACTGCGCCATGTTGTATGGTAAACTAATGAGAATACTATGAGTTAAGTGGTTCTTCAGAGCAATTTAGGGATTGTGACTAAAATTTAGAATGGTGAATTGAATTTTTAATTGCAGTACATTTATGTTCCTGAAATAGTATTCACTGATGGTGGGCTACTTAACATGGCAAAAAAAAAAAAAATCTGTCGGGCCAGAATCCTCCTAGTGTCACTGGCAGGGAGTGGCAGCCTGTGGCAACTAGTGATCCTCCCGTGGCAACTAGTGGCACTCCTGTGGCAACTAGTGATACTCTTGTGGCATCTAGTGTCACTCCTGTGGCAACTAGTGATAATCCCGTGGCATCTAGCGTCACTCCTGTGGCATCTAGTGATACTCCCGTGGCAACTAGTGGCACTCCTGTGGCATCACGTGGCACTCCTGTGGCAACTAGTAATACTCCTGTGGCAACTAGTTATAATCCCGTGGCATCTAGTGTCACTCCTGTGGCAACTAGTTATAATCCCATGGCATCTAGTGTCCCTCCTGTGGCAACTAGTGATACTCTTGTGGCATCTAGTGTCACTCCTGTGGCAACTAGTGGCACTCCTGTGGCAACTAGTGATACCCTTATGGCATCTAGTGTCACTCCTGTGGTAACTAGTGGCACTCCTGTGGCAACTAGTGATACTCTTGTGGCATCTAGTGTCACTCCTGTGGCAACTAGTGATAATCCCGTGGCATCTAGCGTCACTCCTGTGGCAACTAGTGATACTCCTGTGGCAACTAGTGGCACTCCTGTGGCAACTAGTGATAATCCTGTGGCTGGCATCTAGTGGCACTCCTGTGGCAACTAGTAATACTCCTGTGGCAACTAGTGGCACTCCTGTGGCAACTAGTGATACCCTTATGGCATCTAGTGTCACTCCTGTGGTAACTAGTGGCACTCCTGTGGCAACTAGTGATACTCTTGTGGCATCTAGTGTCACTCCTGTGGCAACTAGTGATAATCCCGTGGCATTTAGCGTCACTCCTGTGGAATCTAGTGATACTCCTGTGGCAACTAGTGGCACTCCTGTGGCAACTAGTGATAATCCTGTGGCTGGCATCTAGTGGCACTCCTGTGGCAACTAGTAATACTCCTGTGGCAACTAGTTATAATCCCATGGCATCTAGTGTCACTCCTGTGGCAACTAGTGATAATCCTGTGGCTGGCATCTAGTGTCACTCCCGTGGCAGCTAGTGGTCTGACTCTGACATCTTCATCTTCTTCTTTCGGCTAGTTCCCTGTTTCCTAGGGGTTGCCACAGCATATTTGATAGTTTCCATCAGTACCCCGGTGAGGGCACAGCACTGATGGTGGGTTTATCAATCCGAATAATGATTTGGCTGAGTTTCACGTCAGACGCCCTACTTAACACAACAACTAACCCTATGGACGAGAGCACAGGTAAAGCGCTGGATGCCATCCCAGTATTCATGGACTTGTGCCCATGCCTGTCGCCACATGGTCTGACTCTGACATAAGTGGAATAAATATATTTTCAGAATTGCATTTTTTGGCATTTGCCTTTATTATAGGGATAGTGTAGATATGACAGGAAAAAATAAAAGGGGAGAGATGGGGGCGACATGCAACACTGGACATTGTGGTTATGAGTGTGCTGTACTTTCCTTCTAATATTTACACCACTTAACTATGTCAGCGCCAGTTGTCACTCTGCTGCTGCTTAGGTGTCACGAAACAATAAAGAACAATGACGACCGAGTGAAAAACAAAGAAGTTTGTAAATAAAAATGTGAAAACTCCAGCTTTTTTCTCAGAATTTTATTTTTTATTTATTAAGTGGCCTACATATTACAAAACGTGTGTTTGCTCAATTATGTTTATACCTGTTTATGTACATAACACAATTTAGCTCTTGCAACAATAACACGGAGGGTTAGTAAAGAGTTCATGTTGTTCTTTTTTATTTCAAAACAGATGAAATCATAACCTCCTTGGTGGAAGCAATTACATAAAATAAATGGAAAAAAAAAGAAGTAGAACAAGGTTCTTGTTACTGTATGTTCCAAGATCATCCAGTAATAAAAACATCAAGTCTGTATGAGGACGCATTCCATGTTTGATGCATTAACCTACATAGGTCATCTTTCATCCATCATCCTTGATAGAAGCCGCACCGTCTCTGAGTAAATCTCCATTGGATCGGGGCAGGACCCTACTGGACATGACAATGAGACCACTTCATCATCATTGAGTTGGTGAGGCAGTTGAATCTCAGGTACCGGTCACTCTGCCATGGTGGTTGTGAGGTCCGGCCCAGTCGATTCCGTAGTCTTCATCAACCTGAAGTACATGATCCATTTCACACAAACTTTCATAAGTTCAGCTAAAGAAAACTAAACCATTTACCTGGGTACAGTTCTAAACCTGCATGAATTGAAGCCGATGAGAAACAAGCATGTATGATGCTTTTCCTTCTCCTATTTTTACGTTAACTCTTATAATGCACTGCATTATATTTGTAACCACCCAAGGCGTCTATGATAGTTGGGAATATCTCACTGTCATACATTTTCTACAGATGAACTAACATGGACGTACAACTCCAATGCATTTTTCCAGGACCCAGAGGGCTGGTCTACAATAGCAAATGTCCCCGACTGACTGCCCATTGTTCAAACACACATGCGTGAGTGTCGTGGCCGGGTCCGGTTTAAGTAGGCTTGTTTTGTTACAAAAACCATTTGTCTTTGTGTTTTGTTTTTTTTTGAAGGTGCTTCATATTTCTCTCACTTAGGTTAATAAAAACCTAATTGTAGACTACTTGGTTCAGCCCTATTGGATCTGCAAACAGAGGCCAAGATAATGATGACATATGAATAGTTTTTGATAATGATTATTTTTGGAACTGGGTATTAACTGGCTGAAGGGAAACCACTTAAGCCATTGTATCGCCTAGCTGGATTCTGGAACATGGTCGCCAGGTCATTTTGCCAGAGCTTAAGCCCCAAACATTTTGAGTGTTGGCCTGAAAATATTTTTAAATTTAAGCCTATGTGAAGCCTGACAAAAAAACATAACGTGTTTGAAGTAAGCAAGCAAGCAAGTTTATTTATATAGCACATTTCGTACACAGGGCAATTCACTGTGCGTTACACAAATAAAAACAGAAAAGGAACAACCATATGAAATATAATTAAAAGAGAGTAAATAAAAACAAATAGGAACAATCATATATGAAATATAATTAAAAGAGAGTAAATAAAAACAAATAGGAATAATCATATATGAAATATAATTGAAAGATAACATACATACATAAAATGTACTTTGAATTAGTAATTATAAAGAGTAATACAATTAAAAGACAGGTACTATAAAAAGAAAATACAAAGTAAAAAAATTTTTTTTTTAAAAAAAGAATAAAAAGATAGTCACTTCCCCTCCAGGAGTGACTTGAGATCTACTTCCAGAATTAAAGTGCAAGTTTTAATGCTCAGTCATAGGCACAAGAAAAAAAGAAATGTTTTTAGCCTAGATTTAAAAATTGCTATATTTGCGGCACATCTAAGATCTTCTGGTAGTTTGTTCCAGTTGCATGCAGCATAACAGCTAAATGCTGCTTCACCATGTTTGGTTTGGACTCTGGGCTGAACTAACTGACCTGAACCCATGGATCTTAGAGCCCTACCCGGTTTATACTCTTCAAGCATGTCAGTGATGTATTCTGGGCCTACACCATTCAGTGATTTGTAGACAAGTAGCAGCACTTTAAAATCTATTCTGTAACTAACTGGAAGCCAGTGTAAAGATTTCAGGACTGGAGTAATGTGCTCTGTTCTCTTAGTCCTAGTTAAAACTCTAGGAGCAGCATTCTGAATAAGCTGCAGCTGTTTAATGGTCTTTTTGGGAAGACCAGTTAAGAGACTGTTGCAATAATCAATTCTACTGGAGATAAAAGCATGGCTGAGCTTTTCTTGGTCATTTTGGGATACCAGACCCCTGATTCTGGCTGTATTTTTTAGATGATAGAAGGCTGTTTTAGTGATTGCTTAGATATGGTTGGTGAACATGAGATCTGAGTCTATTAAAACGCCAAGATTTTGGACTTGGTCTTTGGTTTTTAGAGCTCGAGACTTGAGTTGTTCATTTATAATTGTTCTCTTCTCTTTGCTGCCAAACACAATAATCTTGGTTTTTACCTTATTTAATTGAAGAAAGTTTTGGCTCAACCAATTATTTATCTGCTCCAAACAGTGACACAGTGAGTCTATTGGGCTGAGATCATCAGATGAGAGAGCCAGATATATCTGATTATCATCTGCATAACTATGGTAAGCCATGTTGTTGTTCTGAAGAATTTAGCCTAAAGGCAGCATGTGTAGATTAAACAGGAGAGGTCCGAGAACTGATCCGTGGGGGATTCCACGTGTCATAGCCACTCTATCAGATTCATAACTGCCAATGGTGACGAAGTAACGTCGGTTTTCCAAATAAGACCTGAACCAATTAAGGACTGCTCCGGACAGTCCTACACAATGTTCCAGCCTGTCTAACAGTATTCTGTGATCTACAGTGTCAAATGCCTCACTGAGATCAAACAAAACCAGAACGGATATTTTACCTGAGTCAGTATTCAGCTGTATGTCATTAAACACTTTTATAAGAGCTGTTTAAGTACTGTGGTTGGGTCGGAAACCTGGTTGATATTTGTCAAAATTACCATTTGAGTTAAAAAAAATTGCCGAGTTGATTAGAAACAACTTTCTCGATGATCTTAGCTATAAAAGGAAGATTTGAAACTGGTCTATAGTTATTTAACGCAGACGTGTTTCTCCAAGGTGCCTTCTTTTTGCTCAGAGTTTTCTTGACTTTTACCGGTGCAACAACATCCATGACATTCAGAATTTTCAAGTGAAAATGATCCAGGAGTCCATCAACTGACTCTGAATTCATGGTTTGTGACATAGTTATGGTCTCCATAAACTCTCATTTACGTATATACCTCTCCTTAACAGATACAGAGCTAGTTTGAACATCCGGTATGATCAGCAAGTCAAAGAAGACACAGCAGTGATCAGAAAGGGCCAAGTCCTCAACCATAACGGATGAAATGTTGAGACCTTTAGAGATGAGCAAATCTAGAACGTGGCCTCGAGTGTGCGTGGGCTCTTTCACGTGTCCGATAGTCTTCGTAACATGTCAAAATAAATGCAGGTAACTCCGCGCGCGCCGCTCATGCGCGGGAGGAGCTGATGGTCAGCGCCGAGTCACGTGACACAAGTTAAAGCGGGAAGAGATGAGTAGATGAGAAATGGCAGAGCCTGCAGGAAACAAGCGACCAAAGTTTTTTTTGGGGGGGGGGGATTTTTCCAAGAGAAGGAAGGGTAAGAATTTAGCCTATGTAGCAATGTTACGATATGAACTGGATTCGGCACCTACAGTCATGATGAAGAAGAGAAATTCTCTTGGTCGTGATTGTAGGTGCCGTTTTGCTAGCGGACCGCACTCGTCTGATCCCGCAGCACACTTTTATTGTCCTTTAGCAGGGTTTTCTCGTAAATAAATCAAATTTCCATAAAATGAACTATAACGGTAATGACTTTTTCATTTTACTATAGGCCTAAACAAAAGTCCAGGGCGTCTCCCCGCCTGTCACCCAATGACTGCTGGGATGGGCTCCAGCATCCCCGCGGCCCTGAGAGCAGGATAAGCGGTTTGGATAATGGATGGATGGATGAACCTCAAGTAAATAAACAATTAACTTTACGCCATTATGTTTGGGGGGTATTGTTTAGATAGTACCACAGTTAGATCATGTAATGTAATTAGAATGCAATCCTATCCCAATTATGAATCCACTTCTGAGTTTCATTTCAGTTGATTTCATGGTTTTGCAGAGGGTAGCAAAGACGAGCTCCAGATTGAAGAGCCAGCAGCAGCAGCCGAGTCGGAATCAGGTGTGGAAACTGGTAACAGCAATTTGGTTTGTGTGCCAGAGGGAGCCAAAGATTGAAACAATTTTGATTAGCTGAAATGCTAATGCTACTTATACCCGTACATTGGAATGGGTTTTGTCAACTGCAAATGTCAGTACAGACAGGTCAATGTCATGGTGTACCTTTTAAAGTTACACTGAAATAACAAAATGTTTTCATTTTAGCTTATTCATCATGCCATACACCATTTTGACCATTTATTTTGACTTCCTTAAAATATATATAAAAATATAACTCTTTTATGGTGACTTCATTGTAATGTGTATCACAAGGTACATGAAAATTCCTACCAGAATAAGAGTAAACAACAGTTTTTGGGGTACACGTTTCAATTTTACAATGATTAAGACATGTAGTTTGAATGTAAATAACGTGCCAGAGTGCATAAAAAGCGTCAAAATAGAACTTGCTTATCAAAAAAAATTTCCGGTGGAGCCTCCCCCCAGACCCCCCTACAGAAGTCCAGGGTAAGCCCCGAATGTCCCCAAATCCTGGAAACACCCCTGTCTGAGACCGTGATTGTTCCAAGCATCTTTGAAGTAGTCAGTGTGCTTCTGTATCAGTGGAATGAAGCTCCAGTGCAAGGCATACAGATTCATTTCGTTGTCTGGTTGAAGCAACCCCTGCTCTTCCAAAGCAAAGATGTGATAGAAAGGTCCAGAACATGCTCATAGACATCCCTCCACATCATCTCAATTTTTTTTTTGTTGTGGTTTTGATCCCCCCCAATTGTATTCGGCCACCTACCCCACTCTTCCGAGCCATCCTGGTCGCTGCTCCACCCCCTCTGCCGATCCGGGGAGGGCTGCAGACTACCACATGCCTCCTCCGGTACATGTGGACTCACCAGCCGCTTCTTTTCACCTGATAGTGAGAAGTTTCACCAGGGGGACGTAGTGCGTGGGAGGATGCTATTTCCCCCAGTCCCCCCCCCCCAAACAGGCGCCCCACCCGCCCAGAGGAGTTGCTAGTGCAGTGACCAGGACACATACCCACATCCGGCTCCCCACCTGCAGACATGCCAATTTTGTCTGTAGGGACACCTGACCAAGGCAGAGGTAACATGGGGACTCGAACCGCCACCCGGACCATCATCTCAATTATGTAGGGAAACCAAATAGACTGCAAAGATGAGTAATTGACTTGATTTTCTTATTAGGTGGGTTGGTGGTTCTACATGACACCACATAGCCTGCCTTTAGTTATGTACACTTAATCCTGTGATGTGTGAGTTCCAGTTTGCTCCTCTTCTCTGAATCATGAAATCTGCCACAGCTGTGTTCTCACCACCTTTGTCTAAACGAACCCTTGAAGGCAACCCACACCGGTCACAGCTGTAAGAAAGCTGTTGGGGACAGTTTCCCCACGGTTATGCTTGAGACTGTGAGGTACACTTAGCAGTCGACAGAAGCCATCGATTCTACCGTGGACCACTAACCTCCATCTGTTTAGGGGGAAAAAACCCCAGAATAATGGGTGTTTTGCAGTAAAATATCAAATGATGCTGATAATCACAAAATTGCAGCACAGAGTGATTTGACTTCGCATATCAGCAGCATCCACTGTAAGAACCATATCTACAGGGTTTCATCAACTTGCCATTATCTCCACATGTATCAGAGGAGGCATGTGGTAGCTCACAATCAGTTATTCTCTAATGCTCTTAGCATTAGCAACTCTTAGGTGGTAACCACTTGTTTTTTTGGTTTTGTTTTTTTCCCTCCCCAATTGTATCCAGCCAGTTACTCCACTCTTCCAAGCCATCCAGGTCGCTGCTCCACCCCCGCTGCCAATCTGGGGAGGGCTCCAGACTACCACATGCCTCCTCCGATACATATGGTGTCAGCAGCCGCTTCCTTTCACCGGACAGTGAGGAGTTTCACCGGGGGAGTGTAGCGCAAGGGAGGCTCACGCTATTCTCCCCAGTCCCCCCCCCGAACAGGCGCCCCGACCGACCAGAGGAGGTGCTACTGCAGCCTCCAGGACACATACCCACATCCGGCTTCCCACCCGCAGCAGACACGGCCAATTGGGTCTGTAGGGATGCCCGACCAAGCCGGAGGTAACGCAGGGATTCAAACCGGTGATCCCCGTGTTGGCAGGCAACGGAATAGACTGCCATGCCGCCCGGATGTGGTAGCCACTTAACTACACAAATGTCAGCTGTAATTAGCAGTCGTTTTACTCTCATTGTCTTCTTTTTTTTTATTAATTGATATTTTTCTGGACAGATCAACAATTGCATCTATAAACACAATGCATCATAACACTAGTATCCAACAAACTCAACTGTCCTCTTTTCCTGTTTTTAAACAACATACACCCAAACAAAAAAAACAAACAAACAAAGTGAACATACACAAATTTAAAAAAAAACAATTAGACAAGACACATAGCCACAGAGTCCATATGAATATTCATGCAGAGTAATCATCTATTTCAATGTCCACATTCCATTTCTGTGAAGAATAAGCGCCAGACCTCCTTAAACATGTTCTCTCTACCTGCCACTCTATAAGTGATTCGTTCATATGTTGCCATCTTATACATTGTTATACATTGTTTCCATCCATTCATTGTAGGTTGAAGGAGCAGAGGATTTCCAGTGTCTCAGATTTATTCTACAGCCAGTTATCAGAGCCAGCTGTACCCATAGTTTCATCCGATTAGACATTCTGACATAATCTGGTAACAGTCCCAAAAGACACAGTGCTGGGGTTTTAATCAGTGACAACTTCAACATCCCGTTCAGAAAAACAACAATGTTGTCCCACATACATACTGTCTTCTCACAATAATACAGTAGATGTACTAAAGTCCCAGCCTCCTTCCCACATCTCCAGCAAGCATCATTGTCCCTTAGTTTCAGTTTGGCCAGTTTACATGGGGTCCAGTAGCTTCTATTGATCACCTTATAATGAATGAGTTGTGACTGTGCTTCACGTGAGCATTTATGCCACGATGCAACAATCTTCTCCCAGACCTCTGTCGAAATCTCCCCCCCCCAACATCCTTTTCCCAACACATTTTCAGGCCCTCTAGTTGTGACTTGTGTGCTTCCCTAATATGCACATAAAATATTGTGCCCCCCCCCCCTTTTCCCATCCATGTTGTATGGAATAGATCCTGTATTCTAGTTTGTGGATTCAATTCAGATTTTACCTGGCCCAATATACAATGCCTAATTTGCAAAAGTCTGATTTGTCTAGATTATATTCTATCTTCACTTCCTCAAAGGATTTCATTCCGTCTTTCCCAAACAGATCTCCAAGGAGATGTACACCTGACCTAGCCCACCTTTCCCACATTAATGTCCTCTTGCCTATGAGAAGCTTCTTATTGTACCATATGGATGCTTTAGGTGTGAGATATGTATTGGATTTCATAATATGATGCGCAACTCTCCAAGATTCCCGAGCAAAAGATAACACTGGGTTCTTGAATGGTATTGCTCTTCCCATTTGTGTCAGAGATGCCTCTAGGGAGGAAGGATATACTAGTTCTTCTTCTATCCTTACCCAAGCAGGAGCCTGGTCTGGAGGAACATTCATTTTAGAAAGTTGGGAGAGTGAGAAGGCATAATGATACCAGTCAATCTTTGAGAGTGACAGGCCCCCCTGTTCTTTAGCTGCATATAACTTAGTGCGGTTAAATAAGGGCTTTTTTCCCATCCAGATAAAGTGCTCAATTACTGTGTTGTACTGTTTTAACAACAAGCGCGGGAATGATAAGGGTAGCATGTATATAATATATTGTATTTTAGGCGCTATAATCATTTTCACCAGGTTTATTCTTCCCAACAGTGATATATTCATCTTAGTCCAATTCTGCAACAGAAATTGAACGTTTTGAATGATAGGAGCTATATTTGATTCCATTATCTTATTCAGACCCGGCGTTAGTTTAATCCCCACATATGTTAGGCCGGACGGCATCCATCTGAACTGCCATTTTTCTCTAATGACCGGTGGGCATAATTTAGATAGTGGCATGGCTTCCGATTTTGTCCAATTGATTGTATATCCCGATATCTCAGAGAAAGAGTCTATTACTAAATTAATTTCTGATGCAGCCATTTCAGGATTATTGGATACCACTAGGATGTCGTCAGCATATAAAAAAAGTTTATGTTCTTCCCGACCCGCTTGTATTCCCACTATATTCTTATTCGCACGTAAGGCCAGTGCCAGTGGTTCGAGAAAAAGAGCAAAAACGTGAGGTGAGAGAGGCGAGCCCTGCCTAGTGCTACGGCTCAGCTTAAAAGAGGGTGACATGATGCCATTGGTGAGAATGGTGGCCATCGGATCTGTATACATTAGTATACAGACATTAGTATGTGCCAATAATTTGCCCGCCCTCTCTCCCTATTCATAGTATTTCTGCTTCCTATAAAACAACGCTAATTCGGCCTTCCTTTGTAAAATGTTATTCAAATCAAATTTTAATTTATTAAGTTTACGCCACGTTTCTGGGTCTGGATGCTGTATATGCTGTTTCTCAAGCTTTTTTATGTCTTTATCTAGTTTAAGCATCTTTTCATTTTCTGCTCTTTTAGCAAGCGCACTGTGTTGTATAAGACGCCCCCTTACATATGCTTTAAAGGCGTCCCACATCATCCCAGAGTCTGAAATTGAGCCCTCGTTAAATTCCCAGAATTCACACATCACCATCTTAACAAATGTACAATACTCTTCTCCATTTAACCTGAAATTATCAAAGCGCCACCTTAACACCCGTTCCTCATTTTCTTGAGGGGACATAACTACATCCACAGGTGCATGATCCGTCAAAACTATATTGCCAATTGTAGCACTAAGCACTTGGTTAACGAAAGCCCTAGATATAAGAAAATAATCAATCCTAGAATATGTGGCATGGGGGTGAGAGAAAAAGGTATAATCTCTTTCTTGTAGGTGTAATAACTGCCATATATCAATAAGTCCCAGTTCTTCCATCATCAACTCTATTGTAGCCATTGATGCAGACCTATAGCTGGGTCGGCTTGATTGAGAGGATTTTTCCAGTTTCAGATCTCTAACCTGGTTGAAGTCTCCCCCTATAATTATATTGTCGTTCCCCACATTTCTAATTATATTACAGACATCATGGAAAAAGTCTGGCGATACTGAATTCGGACCATAGATATTAGCCACTGTCACTCTTTGGCCTTCCATTATAGCATCTAAGATGACCCATCTACCTTCTTTATCTGAGATGTGCTTCAGCACTTGGAAGTCTACGTTCCTCTTAACAAGAATAACCACCCCTCTCTTCCTAGCAGGGAATGTGCCATAATAAACCTGTGCCACCCAGTCTCGTTTCAATTTGTCAGATTCCTTCTCATTCAAATGTGTTTCCTGAATAAGGGCTATATCAGCCTTTTTCTGTTTGAGAAATGTTAGGATTTTTTTCCTTTTAATAACATGTGTGCACCCCGCTATATTCCAAGATACTATTTTAAGTAAACCCATACTGAATTATTGAAGTATCCCCATAAAAAACAAAAGTTGCCCTATATGCATTTATCCCTCGGATCTGAAAAATAGCCTACTTGCATTGCAATTAGTAGGCCTACTGCCTGTATTTGTAGACTCATTATGGCTAGACATCGGACACATAACATGAGCATAACCTACAAGACTAAAAGACACAACAGACAAAAAAAGAAAAACAAAACTGAGAACTAGCTGGCCCCCATGCCAGTCATTCCCATAGTTTAACTCTAGTGAGTCCATGGAACTGGTTGATCCCGTCGAAGGCTCCACTACTGGCTAGCCAATTGACTCAACCCTCACTCCTTAACATGCAACTTAGTGATTGCATAACGTTTGGTAGACCTAAGGCTGCCTTTCGCTGGGGGTTTCCACTCGATACAGTCCCGTCCATACACGGTGACATCGTGGTCCTGTTTCCCGCGGGTGCCCTCTATACCAAACGAATAAGAGTTGTTGCTGTATCAATGTCAATTCGATGTCAATGTCAGTTAGCCAAGGTCTCGAAATCCCAAATTAATCCTTGCCATCAGCGAGCGCACCTCTTTCCGCAGAGGCCCCTGTTTTATCTCCCAGGCGGCTGAGAAAGAGCTTAGCTTCCGCCAGGCTGGAGAACTGGTGTCGCCGCTTGTTAAGCGTGAAGGTCACTGTGGCTGGATATCGCAGGGTGTACACGATCTTGCGTGCCTGCAGCATCCGCCTCACCTCATCGTGTTTCCTGCGTTTCTCTTGTATGTCTTGGGCGTAGTCTTGGAAGAAGTAAATCCTCGCGTTTCTCCAGCTCACTCCTTTCTTCCTCCTAGCTGCTGCTAGCACCGCAGACTTAGCCTTATCTCGCATCAAACGAACGATGATGTGCCTCGGTCTGGAGTTGTCATTCGGGGGTGGGCCCACACGATGAATCCTGTCAGCTTCGTACCACTCATCCGCATTTATTCCCAGACTCTCCTGTAGCAGTGTTTTGAGAAAGGCATCGTAATCTTGGCCCTCCGCCCCCTCCTTGATACCCGAAACCCTGATGTTCTGGCACCTGGGGCTAGCCCTCCAAGGCTGGTAGCCTATCTCGCAGCAGCCTGTTTGGCTTCACCATTTCCTCCATGACTGGGCCCTGTTTAGCGTTGTCATCCTCCAGCGCTGATATTATTGATTCGGCCTCGGTAGTTCTGTCCCCAAGCTTTTTAACAGTGTCATTCAGAGAATCCATTCCACTTTTCACTCCGGGTACATCTTTAGCTGGAGTCTCAAGGATGGTCCGAATGCCCTGTAGTTCAGTAGCCACGTTAGCTAGGTGTGGGGTATCTGGAGCTTCACGCTGCGGCGCCATCTTGCTCGTTGGTTCGGTAGAAGTTTTAGTTTGCTGATTTTGAGGCAGATTACGAGTAAAATAATGACTCTTTTGGGACATATTCAGTCATGTAACCACGAGGCGCAAAATAGACGGTATTATACAATCATAATCTAGGTTTTTCTGAGAGTTTTGTCGAATTGGCCAGACACTACTTCTCCTATTCAGCCATCTTGGGTGAGCGTACCACGTGACTCGTTTTACTCTCATTGTCAAGTGTGGTGTTGTCTCTGTTGTATGGCTTGTGTCCTCATCTTTGTAGTTTGTATTGGTTGACACTATGTATCTCTGAAAGCTGCAAGTTGCCATCATTTGTTTCAGCTGTTTTCTCCAAATGACCTTGAGTAAATTTATTGTACTTTACAAAGAAAGTTTTGGTAAATAACACACTTATGTGTGGTGCGGCAGATGCTAACAATCAGCGGCGGCTCCCTTGCCTTGTGCCCCGCTCGCTCTTTCAAAGGCAGGGTGGTGAAATGTGCAACAGATGCTAGCGGCGGCCCGTGAATGGGGTAAAGGAGGGGGAGGATGGTGGGGTGACATGGTGACAGGGTGCTGGAGGAGTGAGAGACAAGGGTTCCCAAGCACTTATGCCTGGGCCGAGGGCCTGACACTGAGCTTGGCGGACAGGAAGAGAGCGAGAGAGAGAGAGGTGGCAAAGGTAGAGCGGCATAGGCGTCTATTTAAACTAAACACTTATTTTTTCAGTGCTCTCCTTTCTCAATGCTCTTGTCTCTCTCTCGGTCTGTCTCTCTCTATCTGTCTCTCTATCTCTGTTGAAAATTTAAAAAAAAACTGTCTCTCTGTCTGCCTCTGTCTGTCTCTGTCTCTCTGTCTGTCTGTCTCTCTCTGTCTCTGTCTCTCTATCTCTGCTGCAAATAAAAAAACTCTCTGTCTGTCTGTCTGTCTGTCTGTCTGTCTGTCTGTCTGTCTGTCTGTCTCTGTCTCTCTGTCTGTCTGTCTCTCTCTGTCTCTCTATCTCTGTTGAAAATTTAAAAAAAACTGTCTGTCTGTCTGTCTCTGTCTCTCTGTCTGTCTGTCTCTCTCTGTCTCTCTATCTCTGTTGAAAATTAAAAAAACTGTCTGTCTGTCTGTCTGTCTCTGTCTCTCTATCTGTTGAAAATAATTGAAAATGCAAAAACCTCTCTGTCTCTCTCTCTCTCTCTCTTTCTATTTCTGTTGAAAATAAAAAAACTATCTCTCTCTGTCTGTCTCTCTCTATCTCTCTCTCTGACATACTCTCCCTCACTTTTTTTTTTTAGTGTGCATCTGTATTATAACGCAGAAAAGTGGCATTTCCAAAATGCAGTTAAACTCACACTGTCTTCTCTCTCCTTGGAGTTCTGTCCCTCAAGCCGTACCCTAAATATCTCCGGCTCTATTTTTACTACTTTTTTTTTTTCCTCTCTCCTCTTTGCCCTCACTCACTTTGTCCTCACCCAGCCCTCTGGTTGCTTCCAGAGGACACACATACACCCAGGTCTTCCCGATGGTACTGGAGGACTCACTTCCACGCGCACACACACACACTCTTTCGAGGCAGTTGTCAGTTTGTATGAGTTTATCGTGTTTTCATGTTCAGAGAATTGACCTCTCTGCCGGGCATCGAAACTGTGTGCCCGTGCTGCCTGCCTTCCACCACACTTTCAGCCAACAGACATGCACACATTCAAAGAGACGTGCACGAGAAAGCAGGCGTGGGGGTAGGCACCTGCCTGCACGCTCACCTACATGTATGCATACTAGCGGGTGTACACATGCACTTTGGAGCATGCACGTGCACAAACACTGGTATAACGGGATGCTTCTCTCTCTTCCAGCCCTGCATGAGTTTCCGACCGACCTGTTCACACACAGAGAGAGAACGGAGGGAGCGGTGGCTCTGCATGTCCTATGTGTAAGTTTACCTTGAATTCTGTGTGTATATATGTGTGTGTGTGTGTGTGTGGTCATCATTCACAGACTTTCCCGGCTCTCAACGATTCCTGAACAATGTTCAAACATTCCCCCCCTATAGCACATCTAACGTACCGAGCGCGGTGAGATCCTCTCGGCCCCTCTCGTGACATCAGTTGGGAGGTAATTGCCTGCTGGCTGGCTGGTGTCCAGGCCTAGCTTAAAGAAATGCTCTTGGAGTTCAAAATCTCCAGTGAAGGAGAGGACAGTTTCCAAAGTCTGCAGTGTTCTAACTGGCACAGACTCGTCCCTCGTCCCCTCATCTCTACTCTCCTCTCCTCTCCTCTCCTCTCCTCTCATGCCATCATATCTCCTCCCCTCCCCTCACCTCTCCTCTCCTCTCCTCTCCTGTCCTCTCCTGTTAGTGCTACTCACTTTTATGGCACACTATTTATAATCACCCCACCCCCCCCCCCCAGTTACAACCACATTTGGGGGCTGCTAACATTGGAAGAGAGAGAAGACTAATGGGAGCAAGAGAAAAGCTGATTTAAGCTGCAGAATGACAAAAAGGAAGAAATGAGGGAGAAAAAAGGGAAAGGAGAGCGGACAGAGCAAGGAGGGCTGAAGGAGGATTGCTAAAGGAAAAGGGGCGAGAGCTCATTCTTTAAGCATAGAATAGGCTGAAATATGTAATTTCATGCTTTCAGAGTTAGAAGCTTTTCCACCCTTTTATTCTCATTTAGAGCCCACAGGGCAATGTCACACTGATCATTAGTGTGACCCCTGCAGCACCGTGCAGCCATGGAGGATTCTCATTTGGACCATAAGCATCATATAGTCTCTCTTTTCTTTGCACGGGCCCGTTAATTGTACCATGAGATTCAGTACTGATAGACCCACACTCAACCACCAGCATTTCATGGACAACCCCGTCCCCCAAGTGGAAAAGAGATCCCTGTTTTTTTGCCCCTCAGGAAGTATTTTAAACCACATGCAGGCCCCTCTGGCCTGGCACAGTAGTGGTCCATACTTGGAACCTAAAGTGGAGGTCAGACTACGAGGAGTCCCTGTCACGTCGCTCTTCACAGTGCCTGGCTTCGCTCAGGGTCGCTGGGGTGTTCCGGCACATAAGGACCCATGTTGGCTTTCGCTGGCTGTATCTCCAGGGGACCCCCTGTAATGGAGGCCCATGCCAGCAGCACAGCGTCTCTAGGGAACTTTGACTGCACTGCAATGTGCTGTGCAGAAACTAAAGAGCCAGAACTACTAAATGGCCTGTTTTGCAAGTACGTTTTACCTCACTGTTCAAGTTCACTTTATTGTCTTATACATATACAAGTACCATGTACCTTCAAATGCAATGAAATGCATGTGCCCTGGCTCTGTCAGCCCTTAAAACTATATATATATATATATATATATACACACACACACACACACACACACACACACACATATATATATATATATATATATATATACACACACACACACACACACACACACACACACACACATATATATATATATATATATCCAAAGGAATTGAATCGAGTGCAACTGGACTTGGTATATATCCAGTTGCACTTGATTCAATTCCTTTGGATAACCATGACCTGGATGAATGAGAACATTCACAGACACACACACACACACACACACACACACACATATATATATATATAGTTATATATATATAGTTATAGTTATAGTTATATATAGTTATATATATAGTTATATATATAGTTATATATAGTTATATATAGTTATATATATAGTTATATAGTTATATAGTTATATATATATAGTTATATATATAGAGAGTTATATATAGAGAGAGTTATATATATATAGTTATATATATAGTTATATTTCTATAGTTATATATAGATATAGTTATATATATATATAGTTATATATAGTTATATATATAGTTATATAGTTATATGTATGTATATAGTTATATATAGTTATATATATAGTGATTTATATTGTTTATATATATGTATATATATGGCAACAGTAAATAATAACAAAAACAATAAATAACAAATCAGAAACCCCACAGAATAATAAATCAATGAAAGTTATGTAAGGACCCTACCGTTCACTATTCTGACGGCCCGGAGATAAAAACTGTGTGTGAGGCAGCTGGCGGGAGCTCTGATGCTTTGTAAGCATTGTCCTGAGGGACAACAGCAGGAGAACAGACCATGTGCCGAGTGGATTGTGTCCTCCATCATACTCGGGGCCTTCCTTCATGTCCTGAAGCTGTGGCAGCGCTGTTCTTATGATGTCTGAAGCTGTTTTTACTACCCCTCTCAGCTGTTTGTGGTCCCGCTCAGTCAGGTTGCCGAGCCACACCAGTATGCTTCCTGTGAGGATGTTCTCTATGGTGGTCTGGTAGAAACCGACCAGGGTTTTTGTGGACATTCTGAAAATTTTCAAGATGTCTCAGAAAGTATAGGCTCTGTTGTGCCTTCTTAATGACGAAACTGGTGTTTAAAGACCAGGAGAGGGAATCTGAGATCTGAATGCCTAAAAATCTGAAGTTCTTCACAATTTTAACAATGACATTTCAAAAATGTTAAAGTAAACCCCTAACAAGGTTCAGACACTTTAGTCAAGTCATGTCAAGTCAAGTCAATTTTGTTTGTATAGCCCAACATCGTACATTTGCCTCAAGGGGCTTTACAGCAACACAACATCCTTTCCTTAGAAGACCCTCACATCGGATAAGGAACAACTCGCTAAAAACAAAAAAACAAAAAAAAACCTTTAACAGGGAGAAAAAATAGGAAGAAACCTCAGGGAGAGCAACAGAGGAGGGATCTCTCTCCCAAGATGGACAACGTGCAACAGATGTTGTGTTTACACCATTTACAGAATACAACACTGAAAGAGGATAACAGAATTATAAAATGTATGAAGAATATGATGAGGAGGATGTGTACAGATGCCGCCGGAACAGCCCAGGACCTGAGCCATGCCACCAGCATCACCATGTATAAAAAAAAATTTAAAAAAGAAAGAAAATCAGTCACAGATCTTAGTGAGAGAAGGATATAACATTGAAACGGAAGGATCCATCCATCCATTACCCAAACCGCTTATCCTGCTCTCAGGGTCGCAGGGATGCTGGAGCCTATCCCAGCAGTCATTGGGCGGCAGGCAGGGAGACACCCTGGACAGGCCGCCAGGCCATCACAGGGCCCACACACACACACATTCACACCTAGGACAATGTAGTATGGCCGATTCACCTGACCTACATGTCTTTGGACTGTAGGAGGAAACCCACACAGACACGGGGAGAACATGCAAACTGCACACAAAGGACGACTCAGTTGGACCACCCCGGGGCTCAAACCCAGGACCTTCTTGCTGTGAGGCGTCTGCACTTATCATTGCACCACTGTCCTGCCCCAGCACAATTATAATACTCCATAATGTCAGCGTAGCCCCATGTTCTCTCTGTCTGCCTGCTGAAGCACACATGCTGTCTGCTGAATTAGACACACTTGTTCCTCATTGCTGTTGTTGAGATGAGCCACTCCTAATGCTACCTGCTTCCAAACTAATGTTTAAAATCACCCCTGCCACAGAAACTTTACAGGTTCTGGCCCATTTAAAGAAATGCTAAACTTATATTTCAATCTCATCGCATCGCATCGCATCATCAGCCGCTTCTCCGGGGTCGGGGTCGCGGTGGCAGCAAGCTAAGTAGGGCACTCCAGACGTCCTTCTCCCCAGCAACGCCCTCCAGCTCCTCCTGGGGGATCCCAAGGCGTTCTCAGGCCAGATTGGACATGTAGTCCCTCCAGCGAGTTCTGGGTCTACCCCGGGGTCTCCTCCCAGTTGGCCGTGCCCGGTAAACCTCCAAAGGAAGGTGCCCAGGAGGCACCCTAATCAGATGCGTGAACCATCTCAACTGGCTCCTTTTGATGCGAAGGAGCAGCGGCTCTACTCCGAGCTCCCTCCAGATGTCCGAGCTCCTCACCCTATCCCAAACACCCTATGGAGGAAACTCATGTCAGCGGCTTGTATCCACGAGCTCAACCTTTCAGTCACTACCCAAAGCTCGTGACCATAGGTGAAGGTTTAAACGAAGATTGACTGGTAAATTGAGAGCTTTGCCTTCCGGCTCAGCTCCCTCTTCACCACAACGGTCCGGTACAACGTCCGCATTACTGTTGATGCTGCACCAATCCACCTGTCAATCTCCCACTCCATCCTACCCTGAATGACTGAATATTTCAATACTAACTGCTTAAATTTCGTCCTTTAATCTTCACACTGTAGCGAACTCTATACTTTCATTTAGTGGATTTTTATGCTGCAAACGGCACATTTTATATCACAGAACGGTGAATGAGTTCACCTGGACATGACGTTTATTGAGGGAAACGTTTCATCACTCATCTAAGTGACCTCTTCAGTCTCAACGGACTGCAGGTATCCCCACCCCTTATAAACAATACAGTGGCGTAACGACCAGCGACCAGTTTCATTTGTAGTTTCGGTCGTTAGCTGTCTCCCTCACTGTTTCTGCAGTGGTTGTCCAGCCATCCGGTAACTCTTCACCACCACCCAGTGCCTGCCTCAACTCCTCCCTGAACTCCACACAACAGTCTTCCTTCTTCAACTTCCACCATTTCATCCTTGGCTCTGCCGTCACTCTCTTCCTCTTCTTGGTCTCCAAAGTCATCCTACAGACCACCATCTGATGCTGCCTAGCTACGTTCCCCTCTGTCACCACCTTGCAGTCTCCAATCCCTTTCAGATCACGCCTTCTACATAAGATATAGTCCACCTGTGTGCTCTTTCCTCCACTCTTATACATCAGCCCCTGTTCCTCCCGCTTCTTGAAATATGTATTCACCACAGCCATTTCCATTCTTTTCACAAAATCCCCCACCATCTGTCCTTCCACATTTCTCTTCTTGACACCATACCTGCCCATCACCTCCTCATCACCCCTGTGCCCTTCTCGAACACACCCATCAAAGTCCGGTCCAATCACCACTCTCTCCTCTTTGGGTACACTCTCCACCACTTCATCCAACTCACTCCAGAATTCTTCTTTCTCTTCCATCTCACACCCAACTTGTGGGGCATCCATCCATCCATCCATTATCTTAACCGTTTATCCTGCTCTCAGGGTCGCGGGGATGCCAGAGCCTATTCCAGCAGTCACTGGGCGGCAGGTGGGGAGGCACCCTGGACAGGCCACCAGACCATCACAGGACATGTGCGCTGATAACATTCATCAATACACCTTCGATTTCCAGCTTCATACTCATCACTCTGTCTGACACTCTCTTCACCTCCAACACACTCTTGACATACTCTTCCTTCAGAATTACCACTATTTTTCCTCCCATTCGCACCATGGTAGAAGAGTTTGAACCCACCTCCGATGCTCCTGGCCTTACTCTCCTTCCACCTGGTCTCTTGCACACACAGTATATCTACCTTCCTTCTCTCCATCATACCAGCCAGCTCTCTCCCTTTACCAGCCATAGTGCCAACATTCAAAGTTCCAGCTCTCAGCTCTACACTCCTACCCTTCCTCCTCTCCCGCTGTCTCTGGACATGCCTTCCCCTTCTCCTCCTCCTTCACCCGACAGTAGCATAGTCTCCAGCAGTACCGGTGGCGGTCGTTGGTAACCCGGGGCTCGACCGATCCAGTATGGAAATCTGATTCATGAGCTGCAGTATTTGATCTGGCAAAGATTTTACACTGAATGCCCTTCCTGAAGCAACCCTCCCCGTTTACCCAGGCTTGGGACCGGCACTGGGAACATACCGGCTTGTGCATCCTCCTCAGTGGCTGGGTTGACTATTGAGCGTAAAGACACATTTTATATTTTAAACAAGGGTAATCTGGGAACGGCAGAGCTAGTAGGTGTATATATTTCTGTTGCTGTAGAACTTGCTTGTGATATGGGAGTCCTGTTTTCATTTGTCCAGACATAAACAGAGTGATGACAGGGGAAGTTTGAGTATGCTAGCATGTCTTTGTGTAACATGTAGCGTTAGCAAAATCAGCCGAACCCTCTGACTACCTTATAAATTCTAACAGGGGGGAGTGTAGATGTGGAGGGGTGAACATGGGAGGTGAACGGGGGGGGGGGACTTAACAAGCCAATGAAGGAGGTGAACAAGTGGAAGTGAAGAGAATGAGCACATCGTTTAACCCCACGCCGGTTCACTGGTGTGCACGAGTGACCGGATTATGTACAGGATTAAGGTTGTTCTGAGCTGGCTGCAAGTCGGTTTGTGTACACAGTTCCCCCCTCGGCCTCACGACGCCATTACCCCACCAATGCCCGCCTTCACCGCAGCTTTTACCAACTAAAATGAAATAAATAAACTGACACCTTTATTTTCAAACAAATTGAAATTCAGGAAATGGGAAAATCAATCATATCCGACCATTTTTTTTTTCATCAGAATGATGCACTCTCTCTGTAGCAGCAGTGTTTGGATTAGGTCAGATTAGAGTCTTTCGCTTACTTTTCCACAGCGAGGCGGTCGGGGTAGTTTGGTCCCACCGTACAGTAGGTAACAACTGCCCCCGATGAGACGCGCGAGAGGCGTGGGATTAAGGCGGGAAAGACGGAAGATTTAAAAGTGCTTAGTGTTGCCGCAAGATTGCCATGTTTTTTTTTTTTATATATCACAATACTTTGCACCCGAGGGCTGCTGTCTTGACTGCTGTATTGCTGTTGCCCCACCCTTATCCTTACCCCCAGCCCAGCCCAGCCCAGCCCAGCCCAGCCCAGCCCTCTGACTCCCCACAACTCATGCATCAACATCACTTTGCAGAAAACTTTGTTCACATCCACACCAAGATTAAAACCTCTTACTGGGATTACACGTGACCTCTGACCCCCGCCAGTTTTCCCTAAATTAACAAATCTCCACCTCAAGCAGCGATGGACCGACGGCCCGAGGCTCATGGCGGCGTACGCAACCACGAACCGTGCTGCCCAGTGTGGGCTCAGCCCCCAGCGGGGAGCCTGACTCATTCTCACTCCCTCGCTCGTCCTCGTTCACCGCTTGAGATGCAGAAAGTAGACATTTGAGTGAATTTGCATCCCCGGAAAGTAGAGCTACAGGGGAGAGCTCGGGGTGGAGCTACAGGGGAAAGGGGAGAACCAACTCCGGTTGAAGCAAACTAAGTCAAGTCTAAGCAAAAGGTGGACAGCAGAGGTGCAAGCCCGGGGTAACCTTGACACGTGGCTGTTTACTGACTGTCTGTCACTGAATGACATCCCTCGCTCTCTCTCTGTTTTCATCTCCTGTGCGTCTTCTCTCACGCCATCTCACTTTTCTGTCGGTGATTATGTGAAACCAGTGTACGGCTGCATGCATCATGTGTTTTATTCAATCACACATACGGCACACAAATGTCACGTACAGTGTTAGAAGTACCTCATGCAGAAGATTACTGAGAGTTATCGTCGCTGTAAAAAGGCCACCTGGTGGGGTTGGACCATCAGTAGGACTTTGCCTCGGTCAACGAGCCTTCACCGTAGTTGTTTGTCTGGTGTGGGACGATCTCATCATGCCGCGTCATCTGATCGGAATCAGGGAGACTTTATTTGTCGTTTCGTTTCATGCACTTGCGCACGTGAAATGAAGCGACACATCGTTTTCCCCCGGCCCACAGCGGTGCAACACAACGACAAAAACACGTATCCAAAAACTACAAGAACACATAGTATATCCAAACTAACACACATATCCATCCGTCCATCCATTACCCCAACTGCTTGTCCTGCTCTCAGGGTGGCGGGGATGCTGGAGCCTATCCCAGCAGTCATTAGGGCAGCAGGCGGGGAGACACCCTGGACAGGCCGCCAGGCCATCACAGGGCCCACACAGACACACACATTTATAGCTAGGGGCAATTTAGTATGGCTGATCCACCTGACCTGCATGTCTTTGGACTGTGGGAGGAAACTGGCGCCCCCGGAGGAAACCCACACAGACACGGGGAGAACGTGCAAACTCCACACAGAAGACGACCCAGGACGACCCCCAAGGTTGGACTACCTCAGGGCTCGAACCCAGGACCTTCTTGCTGTGAGGCGACCGCGCTAACCACGGCGCCACCGTGCTGCCCCCACATATATATCTAAACTGAACAAAACAAGTCCTTGTCCAGGAGAACGAACGCCAGCCAGGACGACTGTCGGAACTGCCGGTCTACGTGGGCTAGCAGTTAGCTTAGCCTGCCCCGCTTCTCTGTCCTGTCAGACCGCCCTCGGTGTTTCCTCTTCGGGCGCAGCTCCGGTCAGGGCCGTGGTCCTCGGGCCCACAGGACACAGCAGACCAAGCTCCCTCAGCCCATCCAACGCCAGCTCTCCCAGCCAGATACCTTCAACACACCTCCCCGCACTCCACACGGCGACACTAAAACACAGTCAAGGCTAGGCGAGGCCGCCGCCAGACCGTCCTCGGTCGGCGGTTGGGGTTATCAGATGTGGCTTTCCGGCTCGGTTCTATCTGTTGACAGTCATTAATAAGTGAGATTTTTTTTCAGTAGCAGAACTGGACTGACCTCTGATCTTTAAAATGTGTTTTTATTTCCTGGTCGGGGGTCCCTACAGACACAATTGGCCGTGTCTGTGGGTGGGAAGCCGGATGTGGGTATGTGTCCCCGTCGCTGCACTAGTGCCTCCTCTGGTCTGTCTAAGCACCTGTTCGGGGGGGGGGGGGACTGGAGGGGGTAGCGTGATCCTCCCACGTGCTACATCCCTCTGGTGAAACTCCTCACGGTCAGGTGAAAAGAAGCGGCCGGCGACCCCACATGTATCGGAGGAGGTGTGTGGTAGTCTGCAGCCCTCCCTGGATCCACAGAGGGGGTGGAGCAGCGACTGGGACGGCTCGGACTTGATGTTCTTTCTTACCAAGTCCTCAGCAAAAGGAACGGTCTACTTTTTGACGGATCAGTGCAGTTTGTATCTTCCCTCGTTGAGGCGGAACTTAAATCGTTGAATCTTATCATTTATGACTTCATGTAACTGGTGTGTGATCATATCTGTGGTAGTCAGACATGTTTTCTCTGTAGTCTAAATGTTTTCACCAGTTTCATCAGTACAGCTAAACTACATTTCTGGGGGTCCGCGGTGGTGTAGCGGTCTAAGCATCGGCTTTGTGTGGATGCAGTTGCTCACTAGGGACCGGGGTTCGCGCCCCGGTCTCGTCAGATCCGACTATGGCCGGACTCGATGAAGCAGCAATAATTGGCAGCGCTGTCTTCAGGAGGGGGGCGGAGTCGGCTTGTGTTCTTCACATGAGTGTGTCTGTGTGTGTGTGGGAAAAAGCAGTGGTTCGGCCTTGATTGGCCTTGTCACGAAAGTGGCGAGGCGTCTCCTTCGAGACTGCCGGCCGGAGAGGTGCAGTTGGCGAACGCATACAGTACGAGGGCGGGTGTTTGAACTACAATAGAGATCAATGGACCACCAAAATGGGAGAAAAGGGGAAAAATCAGAAATAAATGTATAAAGGAAAACCAACTACATTTGTGCTGCAGTCAGGTGCTGGGTTGAAGCTCGACCTCAGAACACTGAAAGTTGAGCGAACTGTTTGTACTTCGGCTCCTCACCTACGCCTCTGTGTTTCTCCCAACAGACCATTTACATGTTCTGCTCCCTTGCCCTCATTTGTGACGACTACTTTGTGCCATCCCTGGAGAAGATATGCGAGGTACGTGTCTGAATCCTCCACAAGAGGTGGCTCCTAGGTTGAGGTACTTTATCCAGAAAAGTTAAAGGTGTAGTGTGGAAGACGGAGGGAGTACTTTTTTTGAGATATTTTTAAACTGGAAGTATGTTGGTATGAGATGAGGGAGGTAGAACTGATTATTTTCATGATAATTTAACAAAACAAGACGCTTATCCTTTATACATGGACACCTCCATCACCGTCCTCTGCATCTACACCCCTTTATATCCTTTATACATGGACACCTCCATCACCGTCCGCTACACCTACACCCCTTTATATCCTTTATACATGGACACCTCCATCACCATCCTCTGCACCTACACCCCTTTATATTCTTTATACATGGACACCTCCATCACTGTCCTCTACATCAACACCCCTTTATATCCTTTATACATGGGCACCTCCATCACTGTCCTCTACATCTACACCCCTTTATATCCTTTATACATGCACACCTCCATCACTGTCCTCTACATCTACACCCCTTTATATCCTTTATACATGCACACCTCCATCACTGTCCTCTACATCAACACCCCTTTATATTCTTTATACATGCACACCTCCATCACTGTCCCCTACATCAACACCCCTTTATATCATTTATACATGGACACCACCATCACTGTCCTCTACATCTACACCCCTTTATATCCTTTATACATGGACACCTCCATCGCTGTCCCCTACATCTACACCCCTTTATATTCTTTATACATGCACACCTCCATCACTGTCCCCTACATCAACACCCCTTTATATCATTTATACATGGACACCTCCATCACTGTCCTCTACATCTACACCCCTTTATATTCTTTATACATACACACCTCCATCACTGTCCTCTATACCTACACCCCTTTATATCCTTTATACATGGACACCTCCATCACTGTCCCCTACATCAACACCCCTTTATATCCTTTATACATGCACACCTCCATCACTGTCCCCTACATCAACACCCCTTTATATTCTTTATACATGCACACCTCCATCACTGTCACCTACATCTACACCCCTTTATATCTCTTATACATCCACACCACCACCATTACCGTCCTCTATACCTACACCCCTTTATATCCTTTATACATGGGCACCTCCATCACTGTCCCCTACATCAACAGCCCTTTATATCATTTATACATGGACACCACCATCACTGTCCTCTACATCTACACCCCTTTATATCCTTTATACATAGACACCACCATCACCGTCCTCTACATCTACACCCCTTTATATCCTTTATACATGGACACCTCCATCACTGTCCCCTACATCAACACCCCTTTATATCTCTTATACATCCACACCACCACCATTACCGTCCTCTATACCTACACCCCTTTATATCCTTTATACATGGACACCTCCATCGCTGTCCCCTACATCAACACCCCTTTATATCCTGTATACATGGGCACCTCCATCACTGTCCTCTACATCTACACCCCTTTATACCCCTTTATACAAGGCTATAAAGGGGTATGACACATGACAGCCTGGGTGATATTGCGCTCCCTAGTGACACCATTGACATATGGCCATATTATTTCGGCAGAGCTTGGTTTTTATGGAGATAGCACAGATAGGGACAGGGTATGACATAACAAGCCTCGGTGGTCTTCTATCCTACTTCTATCCATATGGGGTCAGGCTGAAGGGTCACACCCCTGTTGTTCTTCTGTGAGACTGGACTTTGTAGATACTCCCAATTGATGAATAAATATCCCCCCCCCCCATCTTACACTACTCTATCCTGCTCTTCCAGCATCTCCATCTCAGCGAGGATGTAGCTGGCGCCACCTTCATGGCCGCGGGCAGCTCTGCCCCTGAGCTCTTCACCTCAGTCATAGGTAAAACACACGTCACTGTTTTCCATCAGCTGCGGCTCCGGGGGTGGGGGGGTGGGTGGGACCCTGCATGCTGCTTCAGCCGAGGCTTGTATGGCGCCGTCATCCCGAGGGACGGTGGCTCAACAAACTCAGCCTTGCATTTCACTGGATGGCATTATAATCTCGTTAAAGTGTGTGTTTGTCTTGTGTCGTTGGGTGCTGGAGGAAAGCTAGTTGGGAACAGCAGGTTCTTCATTATCTTCCTGGGTTTTTGTTTTTTTTTCACTTCGATCAAAGGCAGCTGTCCGTGACATGCTATTTCTGACTAATCCCGACACAACGGCGTGCACGAGGCAGTGCTTTCAGTCCAGCGGACTCGCCGTTGTAATCAGCACACTTCAGACCGAGCTCAGGATCCTGGTCTTCTTACCTCTGTGTTTCAAGCGTCTCATCTTTTCAATTGTCTTTTTTTTTTTTAACTTTAATGAGAGTTTGAAGGCTTATTTTTAGTCGCTGTGATGCCGTATTTGTATGTTTTTGATGAAAACACAAGATGAACAGTCGTCATGTTAATGTTGACAATGCGACTCTTCACTGTGGGCTTCTGGGAAAAGACCACGGTGAAGAGTCGCATCTGTTAGTGTTTGAATTCATTCAGTGTAGTAGTCTGACGTGTTTGCACGTGTGGCGGTAGCGCTCTAACCTGCGGTAGTGCTGCACCGGGCCAACGCTGCACATGTTACACTACACGACAACACAATACACTACAACACGACACAATACACTACAACACAACACAATACACTACAACACGACACAATACACCACAACACCCTGTCTGCAGCAGATATGGAGGGCGCAAACTCTGTCATAATGTTTCATGTTGTGTGTTTGTGTGTGTGTGTGTGTGTGTGTGTGTTCGCTCACTCTCCCCCCCAGGGGTGTTCGTCACCAAAGGCGACGTGGGAGTGGGAACCATCGTGGGCTCGGCTGTCTTCAACATCCTCTGCATTATCGGCGTGTGCGGATTCTTCGCTGGCCAGGTTCTGACATCACAACAGCGTGACATGCTGACATCACAATAGTGACATGCTGACATCACAATAGCGTGACTTGCTGACATCACAGCAGTGTGACATGCTGACATCACAATAGTGTGACATGCTGACATCACAGCAGTGTTACATGCTGACATCACAGCAGTGTTACATGCTGACATCACAGCAGTGTTACATGCTGACATCACAGCAGTGTTACATGCTGACATCACAGCAGTGTTACATGCTGACATCACAGTAGTGTGACATGCTGACATCACAATAGTGACATGCTGACATCACAATAGCGTGACTTGCTGACATCACAGCAGTGTTACATGCTGACATCACAGCAGTGTTACATGCTGACATCACAGCAGTGTTACATGCTGACATCACAGCAGTGTTACATGCTGACATCACAGCAGTGTTACATGCTGACATCACAGTAGCGTGACATGCTGACATCACAGTAGCGTGACATGCTGACATCACAACAGCGTGACATGCTGACATCACAACAGCGTTACATGCTGACATCACAGCAGTGTTACATGCTGACATCACAGCAGTGTTACATGCTGACATCACAGCAGTGTTACATGCTGACATCACAGTAGCGTGACATGCTGACATCACAGTAGCGTGACATGCTGACATCACAACAGCGTGACATGCTGACATCACAACAGTGTTACATGCTGACATCACAGCAGTGTTACATGCTGACATCACAGCAGCGTGACATGCTGACAGCACAACAGCGTTACATGCTGACATCACAACAGCGTGACATGCTGACATCACAGCAGTGTGACATGCTGACATCACAACAGTGTGACATGCTGACATCACAATAGCGTGACATGCTGACATCACAGCAGTGTTACATGCTGACATCACAGCAGTGTTACATGCTGACATCACAGCAGCGTTACATGCTGACATCACAATAGCGTGACATGCTGACATCACAGTAGCGTGACATGCTGACATCACAGCAGCGTGACTTGCTGACATCACAGCAGCGTGACATGCTGACATCACAGTAGCGTGCCATGCTGACATCACAGCAGTGTTACATGCTGACATCACAGCAGCGTGACATGCTGACAGCACAACAGCGTTACATGCTGACATCACAACAGCGTGACATGCTGACATCACAGCAGTGTGACATGCTGACATCACAACAGCGTTACATGCTGACATCACAATAGCGTGACATGCTGACATCACAGCAGCGTTACATGCTGACATCACAATAGCGTGACATGCTGACATCACAGTAGTGTGACATGCTGACATCACAGCAGCGTGAATTGCTGACATCACAGCAGCGTGACATGCTGACATCACAGTAGCGTGCCATGCTGACGTCACAACAGCGTGCCATGCTGACATCACAGTAGCGTGCCATGCTGACATCACAGCAGCGTGACATGCTGACGTCACAACAGCGTTACATGCTGACATCACAGTAGCGTGCCATGCTGACATCACAGCAGCGTTACATGCTGACATCACAGCAGCGTTACATGTTGACATCACAATAGCGTGATATGTGTACACATGGAATATACACAAGTTCTCAATTGTGTAATCTCTTCCACACACACACACACACACACACACACACACACACACACACACACACAATCAGCAGTTGTCGGTTGATCATTTTGCGTGTCGTGGCGATGTCAGTATTTGGGACTTGTTAGACTGAGGCTGTGTGTAACCATGCAGCGTGTCGCCAGTATGACCAGCCATCCTAGCGAGATATTTTTTAATATTTTGGGAGTGTTTTAATATTCTATTAGCGTACTACACACACCCCATTTGGGTACTTGAGTCTTTTTTCTCTCCTCATAATGTTTACATGTACTTTTCTTACTTTTTTTGAAGAGTTCAGTAGTGAATTAAGTCCATTATATTTATAGTATCTTTATTATTCTGCTGTTGTTTTGTTCTCCCACTGAGCCCCTGTGTGATTTCTTTGATTTCTTCCCTTTTTTTAAATTATAATTCTCCACTTTAACAGTGTTTCTTGCAGGGTTTCCAGGGGATCCTCGGAAAAAATTATCAGTTGAATTTATATTCGGGCGGCACGGTGGTCAGCGCGGTCTCCTCACAGCAAGAAGGTCCTGGGTTCGAGTCCCGGGGTGGTCCGACCGTGGGGGTCGTCCTGGATCATCCTCTGTGTGGAGTTTGCATGTTCTCCTCGTGTCTGTGTGGGTTTCCTCTGGCTGCTCCGGTTTCCTCCCACAGTCCAAAGACATGTAGGTCAGGTGGATCGGCCGTACTAAATTGTCCCTAGGTATGAATGTGTGTGTATGTCGGCTCTGTGTGATGGCCTGGCGGCCTGTCCAGGGTGTCCCCCCGCCTGCCGCCCAGTGACTGCTGGGATAGGCTCCAGCATCGCCGTGACCCTGGGAGCAGGATAAGCGACTCGGATAATGGATGGATGGATGAATTTATATTCATTTAATATACTAGAAATGATCCAAATTGGAAATCTGACTAAGAGACATAATTCCAAGCATATAAATGTCACCCTCAATACTGTCAGCTCCTCTACTGCCATCTGTACAGTTTTATCATAGTGCACAACTATGAGTGTTACTCAGAATAACTGGCATATTTAGAGACCTCTGACAGAATACATGTTAAGCGTTTCATTGGCAGTGATGAAGAAGGACAGGATTAGGGACGAGTATATTAGAGGGACCGCTCAGGTTGGACGGTTTGGAGACAAAGCAAGATTGAGATGGCTTGGACATGTGTGGAGGAGAGATGCTGGGTATATTGGGAGAAGGATGCTGAATGTGGAGCTGCCAGGGAAGAGGAGAAGAGGAAGGCCAAAGAGGAGGTTTATGGATGTGGTGAGGGAGGACATGCAGGTGGCTGGTGTGACAGAGGACAGGAAGAGATGGAAACGGATGATCCGCTGTGGCGACCCCTAACGGGAGCAGCCAAAAGAAGAGGAAGAAGAAGAAGAGGACATCTCTGACATAAGGACATTTGTAGACAGACTACGGGGGACTAGTCCTGTGTTTTCTCCGTCCGTCCTCTGAGCTTTGGGTTGCATGAGACTCAGACTGGCCACATCTCCCTGTGATGCCCTCCGACATGCCAGGGACGCGACACGACCTCGCATGGAAATGAGCAAGATACGAGCATAAGGATAAGCTCCCCGACTCCGAAAACATACACACTGGGCTCCAAACTCCGTGATGCAACCACGGATTGTGCGTTACATAAGGACAGCGAGATGCCGAGGCAGCCAGAGGTTCTGATTGGGTTGGTGGGGGTTTGGGGGGGAGGGGTGGTAGGTTTGGATGAACAGGGGGGGGGGCGTTAATATCACGTTAATACAGTTTTGTTGTTAATATTGTTCATCAGCCGTTTTCTCTACACAACAAAGTTGTGCAGTGTAGAATAAGAGCTACACTTCCAGAGCTTAGTGTCTTTATGTAGGGCAATTCCTTGGCACTTATGTGTACTCGTTTTACTAGTACTCGAAAGGCCTTTCCCTGTCAGAGGCATTGATTCCATACCTGGGGTGGGCACATTGGAGATGTGACCGCTGACACACCCCCCCCCCCCCCCCGTGCTTACAGTATGCGTGCTGTGTGTGGGAGCGCTGCGAGGCTGCGTTAGTCACGGAGCCGTGGGCTTCCCGCATTGTACTCGATTACGTAAAGCCGATAAACACGCCGGCACATTTTCGCCGTAGGGCGATGGCGTGCGGTTGACCTCTGTGTCGACTCTGGTCCAAAGGTCAGCTCAAGAGCTGCTGAGTTTCCATCAAGATGGTAATGAAGTGAGAGGCGTCGGTGTTGTCGTGGCTGTTCTGCATAACCTGAAGGAGCACAATGTATGCTTATTTGTGTGTGTGTGTGTGTGTGTGTGTTTGCCTTTCCGCCTGCAGGCAGTGAGGCTCTCTCATTGGACGCTGCTCCGAGATTCCATTTATTACACCTTCTCTATTGTGGCTCTCATTGTGGTAAGGCTTTATACCCGTAGCAGCACTACACATACACATGTAGGAACAGGATATATAGGACTCACACCTGCTGCAACACAGGATATATAGGACTCACACCTGCTACAACACAGGATATACAGGACTCACACCTGCTGCAACACAAGATATATAGGACTCACACCTGCTACAACACAGGATATATAGGACTCACACCTGCTGCAACACAGGATATATAGGACTCACACCTGCTGCAACACAGGATATATAGGACTCACACCTGCTGCAACACAGGATATATAGGACTCACACCTGCTGCAACACAGGATATATAGGACTCACACCTGCTGCAACACAGGATATATAGGACTCACACCTGCTGCAACACAGGATCTATAGGACTCACACCTGCTACAACACAGGATATATAGGACTCACACCTGCTGCAACACATGATATATAGGACTGACACCTGCTGCAACACAGGATATATAGGACTCACACCTGCTACAACACAGGATATATAGGACTCACAGCTGCTGCAACACAGGATATATAGGACTCACACCTGCTGCAACACAGGATATATAGGACTCACACCTGCTGCAACACAGGATATATAGGACTCACACCTGCTACAACACAAGATATATAGGACTCACACCTGCTGCAACACAGGATATATAGGACTCACACCTGCTGCAACACAGGATATATAGGACTCACACCTGCTGCAACACAGGATATATAGGACTCACACCTGCTGCAACACAGGATATATAGGACTCACACCTGCTGCAACACAGGATATATAGGACTCACACCTGCTGCAACACAGGATCTATAGGACTCACACCTGCTACAACACAGGATATATAGGACTCACACCTGCTGCAACACATGATATATAGGACTGACACCTGCTGCAACACAGGATATATAGGACTCACACCTGCTACAACACAGGATATATAGGACTCACACCTGCTACAACACAGGGTATATAGGACTTACACCTGCTACAGCACAGGATATATAGGACTCACACCTGCTACAACACAGGATATATAGGACTTACACCTGCTGCAACACAGGATATATAGGACTCACACCTGCTGCAACACAGGATATATAGGACTCACACCTGCTGCAACACAGGATATATAGGACTCACACCTGCTGCAACACAGGATATATAGGACTCACACCTGCTGCAACACAGGATATATAGGACTCACACCTGCTACAACACAGGATATATAGGACTCACACCTGCTGCAACACAGGATATATAGGACTCACACCTGCTGCAACACAGGATATATAGGACTCACACCTGCTGCAGCACAGGATATATAGGACTCACACCTGCTGCAACACAGGATGTATAGGACTCACACCTGCTGCAACACAGGATATATAGGACTCACACCTGCTGCAACACAGGATATATAGGACTCACACCTGCTGCAACACAGGATATATAGGACTCACAGCTGCTGCAACACAGGATCTATAGGACTCACACCTGCTACAACACAGGATATATAGGACTCACACCTGCTGCAACACATGATATATAGGACTGACACCTGCTGCAACACAGGATATATAGGACTCACACCTGCTACAACACAGGATATATAGGACTCACAGCTGCTGCAACACAGGATATATAGGACTCACACCTGCTACAACACAGGATATATAGGACTCACACCTGCTGCAACACATGATATATAGGACTGACACCTGCTGCAACACAGGATATATAGGACTCACACCTGCTACAACACAGGATATATAGGACTCACAGCTGCTGCAACACAGGATATATAGGACTCACACCTGCTGCAACACAGGATATATAGGACTCACACCTGCTGCAAAACATGATATATAGGACTGACACCTGCTGCAACACAGGATATATAGGACTCACACCTGCTACAACACAGGATGTATAGGACTCACACCTGCTGCAACACAGGATATATAGGACTCACACCTGCTGCAACACAGGATATATAGGACTCACACCTGCTGCAACACATGATATATAGGACTGACACCTGCTGCAACACAGGATATATAGGACTCACACCTGCTACAGCACAGGATATATAGGACTCACACCTGCTGCAACACAGGATATATAGGACTCACACCTGCTGCAACACAGGATATATAGGACTCACACCTGCTACAACACAGGGTATATAGGACTTACACCTGCTACAGCACAGGATATATAGGACTCACACCTGCTGCAGCACAGGATATATAGGACTCACACCTGCTACAGCACAGGATATATAGGACTCACACCTGCTGCAACACAGGATATATAGGACTCACACCTGCTGCAACACAGGATATATAGGACTCACACCTGCTGCAACACAGGATATATAGGACTCACACCTGCTGCAACACAGGATGTATAGGACTCACACCTGCTGCAACACAGGATATATAGGACTCACACCTGCTGCAACACAAGATATATAGGACTCACACCTGCTGCAACACAGGATATATATAGGACTCACACCTGCTGCAACACAGGATATATAGGACTCACACCTGCTGCAACACATGATATACAGGACTCACACCTGCTGCAACACAGGATATATAGGACTCACACCTGCTGCAACACAGGATATATAGGACACACCTGCTGCAACACAGGATATATAGGACACACCTGCTGCAACACAGGATATATAGGACTGACACCTGCTACAGCACAAGATATATAGGACTCACACCTGCTGCAACACAGGATATATAGGACTCACACCTGCTACAACACAAGATATATAGGACTCACACCTGCTGCAACATAGGATATATAGGACTCACACACACGGAACCACACATCTGCAAAGTATGACGTGACTAAAGGGTCGCAGGACCGTTTTACATACTGAGAATCCAGCGTGCCACAACACACAACAACACAAACCGTATTAGTGATAAAAAACAGAAAACAAAACTTAGTGAATCCAAAGGCCAAGGGTTTGCCCCGTTCTAGTTATCTGTGGAGGACTCACCGTGCCCCCTAGTGGAGGAGAGGCTGAACTGCAGAAATGAATGAATGGCGTACAAGTGATGTAAAATTGCCTTTTCCTCTCTGTGCCTTCACAGTTCATCTACGACGAGAAGGTGACCTGGTGCGTAAGGCTACCCTCTCTAACAACACCATAACAGCCTTGTACATGTGTTACTCTGCCCGTAAACTACGCAGCGAGTCTCCCCGCTTCACGTTGACCTTGTGTTTGTGTGTCCAGGTGGGAGTCTCTTGTCCTGATCCTCATGTATACAGTCTACATTGTCATGATGAAGTGAGTAGAAACTCACAGCAAAAGAGGCCCCGGCTGCATCTGTCAGAGATGCGTTCTGCACACATGACTCGTGATTTATTACGGACTGGTTACAGGCCAACAAAGTGGCTCCTACAGACGGCCTGCAACAGTCCAGAATCCCAGAGTACGGGGTCACATGGTCTCCTTTTGCGTTCCCCTGTTGTCTCCAGGTTTAATGCCAGGGCGCAGCGCTACTTTGACCGTCGGAAGAAGAGCTCGGGGAATCTGGCCAATGGGATGACCGGGAGCACCGACCTGGACGACAACGTCACATGTGAAGCCACCGCGGTCCTGCTCAAGACAGGTTGTCGGTTCATTTGTCAGAACAAGCTAATAGTCAGTCGCTTGTGTTTTTAAGATGTATGTGGGGCGGCACAGCGGCGCGGTGGTTAGCGCGGTCGCCTCACAGCAAGAAGGTCCTGGGTTCGAGCCCCGGGGTAGTCCAACCTTGGGGGTCATCCTGGGTCGTCCTCTGTGTGGAGTTTGCATGTCCTCCCCATGTCTGCGTGGGTTTCCTCCGGGGGGTCCAGTTTCCTCCCACAGTCCAAAGACATGTAGATCAGGTGGATCGGCTGTACTAAATTGTCCCTAGGTATGAATGTGTGTGTGTGAGTGTATGTCGGCCCTGTGTGATGGCCTGGCGGCCTGTCCAGGGTGTCTCCCTGCCTGCCGCCCAATGACTGCTGGGCTAGGCTCCAGCATCTCCGCGACCCCAAGAGCAGGATAAGCAGTTTGGATAATGGATGGGTTTAATAGTGAAAGGGTGGAGTCGGCATGCTCAGTGTGAAAGCCCTGTTAGAGTTCCTCATATTTCACAACCCCATATCATATGGCATTACTGAATATTATATCTTGTTTACACTGAAAAACATTCATTCTCTTCCAACAGAAAAATACTTCTACTTCTCATACTTCTCATATATCTCATACTACTCATACTACCTCTCATACTACTCTTACACACAGGTGTATGAGAAGTAATCAGTTTCTCTCATTCTAACTCAATCATTGAGCAATGTTGGGCAAGCTTTGTTTGTTTGTAAACAACAACAACAAAAGAGCTTGTAGGCAAGCGTTCATGGGAAATTTGCATTCTTACTCTAATACGCGGTGAACATCACGGTGACCCAGTGGTTAGCACTGTCGCCTCACGGCAAGATGGTCCTGGGTTCGAACCCCAGGGTTGTCCAACCTTGGGGGGGGGGTCATCCCAGGCCGTCCTCTGTGTGGAGTTTGCATGTTCTCCTCGTGTCTGCAGTGGGTTTACCCCGGGTGCTCCGGTTTGCCCCCACCATCAAAAAGACATGCATGTTAGGGTTAATACTCCTGTCTGTACCCCTGACCGAGGCAATAGGAGGCAATAACTGGAGTTGGTCCCCGGCTGCTGCCCACTGCTCCATAGCTAGGATGGGTTAAATGCAGAGAAGAATGTCCCCATGGGGATTAATAAAGTATATCAAAATCCAAAAAAAAAAAACAAATTTTGAAAACTTGTGTTGAATTTGGGGCAGGAAAAAGTATAGTGTGGAAACAGTCTCAGCAGTCAGGGTCGCCGTCAGAAAGTAATAATCTGACTCCCATCCACAGCTAACTTCCACTGCAAGCCGTCCGTGCTGATGGTGGATGAGATGCTGTCAGCGTACCCCCACCAGCTGTCCTTCTCCGAGGCCGGCATGAGGATCATGATCACCAATCACTTCTCCCCCAGGACCCGCCTCACCATGGCCTCGCGCATGCTTATTAATGAGGTACGTTTGCGAGCAATAAACACACTCGCACACAATTACAATGGTAAGACAGTAATCTCTGCTAACCATCTGATGTGCGAACCTGTCGTCACGTCCAGAGGCAAAGATTAATTAACACCACGGAGACCCGAGTCAACCGTGTAACCAATGGGGAGTCCGACTCTGCGGCCAGGCTTCAGGAGAGGCGGCCCTTGGAAAACGGGATGGGCGGGACCGAGAGAGGCCTGAACGGGAGGTGTAGAGTACCCGGGGCCGAAGCCGGGAACGAGACGGAGAACGAGAACGAGGACAACGAGAACAACGACGAGGAGGGAGAGGGCGAGGACAGCAACGAAGGGCCCCTGGTGCCGTTCAGACCTCCAGGTAACCGAGTTGCCTGCGAAGTGCAATGTCTCCTGAAATCAGTCGTCCTCGTCACGCTGCGTCTTCCTGAATATGTTTCATCTTTTTTTTCCCCATCTTTGCTTCCTCTGCGCTTCTTCCCCCTCTTCTCCTAATCACTCCTGTTTCCGTATCTCCATGTGTTTCGTTCTGTTGTGGGGCGCTGCGACAAAAATAGGTGGCTTTAAATGCTGCAGTGTGATGAACCGGCTGAAGTGTCCCCGGAAGTACAGCGTCTCACTCTGCTGTCGCTTATCGGTTGCTGGTTTTGATTAGGTTTTTATTTTGTTAATGAACATGAGGGACATTACCGGCCCTCTCTCTCTCTCCCTCTGTCGTCCTTCCAGCGGGAGTGTGCAACAAGGTGAAGTGGCTGTTCATGTGGCCGCTGTGCTTCCTCTTGTTCTTCACCGTGCCCAACTGTGCCAAGCGACGCTGGGAGAAGTGGTTCTTGGTCTCCTTCTTCACCGCCACCATCTGGATCGCCGCTCTCTCCTACGTCATGGTCTGGATGGTCAGTGTGGTTTCTCCTGCTCATTGCTGTCCGCACGGGGCTGTGTCCCGTACGCAGCCCTAAAAAGCTGCCTAGACCAGTTGAGAGTCGTGCGAGTTAAGCAAAACGCCAGACAGCGTGTACTGATTGTACATCGCTCCAGAGTTACTCCTGCGCCTCCCATGAGCACAAACGTTCCAGCACAATCCAGAAGACGGGTCTGACCCCGGGCTGATTCCAGCCCGTAAAATGTCTTTAGTCACAATGTGGAGAGGCACATGAAGAGGAGGGGACAAGTGTTGTGTGAAGTGTTGGTGGCATTCAAAGGTTGTAGAGTGTTCTTTATGATATTTTTAAAGCAATATTGTGTAATTTTTCTATCTATTAAGATATGGAGTGTGTACGCAACAAATTTGAGACCTCTGGAAGGTCAACACACCACTTTATTCCACTGCTATGGCCTCACGTGACCTGCCGTATGTCGCAGTACCAGCGAATTATTCGCGCACAGGAAAAGACGCTCGCTATGCGGGATGATCAAAATGAAGGCAAGATCCCATGTTCGTTTTTATCATGCTGCCGAGCTCTCACGATACCCGTTGAGGAATGCCTTGTGGCGAGGGTCATTTCCTGTGCACGATGAAACGATCACATCTCGTTCCGCTAAATGAATGGAAAATTTACACAGACAACAGACAGAAGAGGAAAGTGGCATCAGTTCACTGTGGCTCACTACCAAATGGGAGGTTTTCCTTCCTAAATAACCTACGGTATACATATTGTTTAACGATAGGGCAGAATAGGGTAGCAGGATGGGCACGGTGTGGCAGCTGGAGGTGGCTATCACTAGAAACACCTACTTTGAGTGAAGGTAAGGATCCGGCAAATTCACAAAGCTGTGTTTTTCACTCGGCAGTGTAGGCCAGGACCTCATGTACACACATGAGCAGTGAGGAGACTAAGTGCACTTCCATTCACAATAGTAAAGAGAGGCATTTACGCTTGAGAGATGAAGTTGTTTGTAGGCCTATGAACTGATAAATAAAACGTTGGCATGCATGTCCGACTCATCTTCTGGCCATCTGTGGCAGTTGTAGAGTCTTTGCTACAACACAGGATTGAGGAAAGACAGTATGTCGGTTCTGCAGTGTTGTGATGGAGTCACTGTTTAATTTCAGGTAACACTTATTGGGTTCACCCTTGGCATTCCTGATGTTATCATGGGCATCACATTCCTGGCAGCGGGCACCAGCGTCCCTGACTGCATGGCCAGTCTTATTGTCGCACGGCAAGGTATAAACAGACACACACAAATAAGTCATTAACACACACACACACACACACTCTCTCTCTCTCTCTTTCTCTCTACCTGACACAATGTCATCAGTGTTTTGGTGGTATAGCAAGGTGGGTGGTTGCACAGTACACACATACACGTACACAAATCTGGGGAGTTTTCATCTTCCCACATCGCTTCCGGTTCGGGAAGATGGCGGAGCAAATTCACATTTGCAGTGGCCTCACCCAGTATCGGTGTGGGAAGATGGCGGCGCGAACTTACGTTTGCGGCGGCCTCACTCAGTACCGTCCATGCAGTGTCTTTGTCCACGTCTGCATCTAAGTTTGTTTTGTCTTTGTTTGATGGCTGGGAGAGCTGGCACTGGATCGGCTGGGAGAGCTTGGTCTGCTGCGTCCTGTGGGCCCACGGACCACGGCCCTGATCGGAGCTGGGCAGGCTAAGCTAACTGCTAGCCCATGCAGACTAGCAGTTCCGATAACACAAAGGGGCGGCCTGGCGGCGGCCTCGCCTAGCCTTAGCTGTGTTTTAGTGTCGTCGTGTGGAGGGCGGGGAGGTGTGTCGAAGGTTTCTGGCTGAGAGAGCTGGGGTTGGATCGGGTGTGGGAGCCCGGTCTGCTGCGTCGGGTGCGCCCAAGGACCACAGCCCTGACCGGAGCTGTGCCTGAAGAGGAAGCACCGAGGGCGGTCTGACGGGACGCGGAAGCGAGGCAGGCTAAGCTAACTGCTAGCCCATGCAGATCGGCAGTTCCGACAGTCATGCTGGCTAGAGTTCGTTCTCTGGACAGTGGAATATTTGGACTGTGTTGCACTAAGTGGACTGCGTTGTTAACTGTTTGTGTGGGGGTTTTTTTTGTGTGCTGGGGGGAAACAGAATTCCGTTTCTTTTGTGTATGCAAGTACATGAAAGAAACGACAAGAAATTGTTCCTGATTCCCGAGTTTGTCTCTGTTGTAGCTTGCTACTAAAATGAGCAAGCTCAGTTCACTATTTATCAAATATAGTGGTCCACAGCGGAATAGTGTCTGTCATAACAACGGTTTTCTCCTCATCAGATACAGACCTTGACAGTGTTCCTCTCCTTGCCTCAGGTCTAGGAGACATGGCCATCTCCAACTCCATAGGCAGTAATGTGTTTGACATCCTAGTGGGGCTGGGCCTGCCCTGGACCCTGCAGACCTTGTGCATCGACTATGGCTCCAGCGTGAGTGGCTCTCGTCTCTCCCACAGGATACCCGGCTGAATTTAGACAAGAAGAGAGCAGGACTGTGTTTTGTAAAAATATTAAAACAAATTGTCTGTTATGTACTATGAAAGTTTTAGAATTGAGAGTTAAAGGTAGGTACTGTTTTTGGATCGTGATCTACATGTCCTTGAAGCAGAATTTTTGTCGCCAAAAAAGTAGATGTTGTGAGCTCGGTCTAAGTTCGCTCAAACAAAATCTGGGGAACAGTAACAACTGACTGATTTCATGGTGTATTTGCCCTGCCAGGTTCATATCAACAGCAAGGGGCTCATATTCTCTGTTGGTTTGCTGCTGGCCTCAGTGTTCCTCACAGTAAGTACTGTAAAGACCTCACGCCTGCAGGCCAGAGGACATATTTGGTGTCGGGACCGGCTTGAACCAAGCCCGAGGACCTTCTGTCATCCCCTTTTACATCCATTAACAAAGCAGGAATACCTTTTAAAAAATGTTTAATGCTAAACCTGCTGTTTTTTGTTTACCTCAGCTGCCTTCTCTCTCTACCCCACCAGGTTCTCGGCGTCCACTTAAACAAATGGACCCTTGACAAGCGACTGGGGCTCGCCTGCCTGCTCATTTACGCCATTTTCCTCTGCTTCTCTATCCTCATCGAGTTCAACGTGTTCATCTTCGTCAACCTTCCCATGTGCCGCGACATCCAGTGAGCTCCTCGCTCCTCCCTCATTTTCTTTTTACGTCCCTTCTCCGGGGCCACCGCTGATGGAGGGCTCCTTACTGCTGGTTTCTCCGCCACCCGGGGAATTGATTCCTACTACCTTTCTTCAAAATAGACAAAATAGAGCTCTGTATTATTTATCTTTGGTGCAATATACACAACAAAGAGGCGGCTGGGAAGTTTGGACCAGGCGACAAGCGTGAGAGGAGCGCTGCGGCCGTGGGAGGAGGAGGTTCCGACCTCTCGGCGGGCACGGAGATGGCTTGCCGGTTTTTGTGTGATGAAACTTGGGTGTGGGGATGAGCTGGACTGTGTTAACATTAGCGGTAGGCTGCTGTCGGAGAAGAGGCTGCTGCTATTACTAACTAACGGACGAGCTGGAAGAGAGATCATCTGCTTATGGCGATTTTTAAGCCAATAGGATTGTTTGTTACTCTTTGTACAGGTTTGGGGTATAAGCATAAATAATTAGAGTATTTTTTAAGTTAAAAGTGGATTTTTCTGTATATATTTGAGGATGGTATCAGCATATATATTAGTAGACTTACTGAACTCTCTCTCTCGCACAACTGGATCAACGTCATGAGGCTGGATGATTCCTTTGCCGTGACAATATTGTATATTACACCTTAGTCGGGTGCCATGACTTAGTCTGCTGCTGAACAGCCCGAATGCTTAAAGGTTTCCCTCACGTGCTCAGCACCAGCCCGGCCAGACGGACCTAGCATGTTCTACTAGCCACAAACCCCCCTCCTTTAGCTTTACACTGAACGGGAGAGAATCCAGATATTTAACACCATTGACGTCAAATCTAGTCTTTGGTCGCTTTCTTTTCTTTCGGCGGTCACAGCCGAGGACGTGTGGGGTATATTTACCACCAGTATAGCCCAAATAACAAAAGGGCCTCCTAGGAATTGAAATCCAGCACTGTCACTTTATAAAAGAGAGTATATTATTGTTCTAAAGCATCCACAGGTAGTTTTGTTGTGTAGCCACTGGCTTTACAGATCCCTCCGGGCGTAGGGCCTCCTGTATTGTGCAGAAACATAGCTTCTAGCCTCCCAGTTGAGTACGACATTTGCAACTTCTGTAGGACAAAAGTCGTTTTAGAATAGGTATGAGTTGTACACTGTCGAGACCCAATCGGACCCACGTTTTCTGACTGCAAGTGAGCGTTCCTGCACTTTGTGTGAGTGTGTCTGTGTGTGTGTGTGTGTGTGTGTGCGTGCATGTATTGTTTGTCTTTTGGGGAATCAAGGACACCGCTGTTACTGGAGAGACATGATCATGATTTATTTATGAATTAATTTATTCAAGGATAATGTCAGATTTCCAGTTCCAGCCCTTTGGCTCGTGTACAGTGTACTGGATGCTTTCTTTTCCTCCAGGACGGCTTTGTAACTTGTACTGTATCTAATATATAATCTAAGTACTGGGAACTGACTTGATGTTGTTTATATTTAAGAATAGAAGTTTATAATTTATAAGTTTTGTATAGCTCTACAGGATATCGCAGCATTTGTATTACATTAAACTGGAATAGAAAAACAGAAGGAAAACAGTTTTTGTAGGTGATTAGGTGATAATGGCACGTGACCCCAGCTGGCGGAGCCGCTGCTGATCTTCTCTCATTCGGTTGGGCTCTGCTGCACATGCAAATTTATTCCCTCCCCACTGACTTTACCATGCTGGGATCGCTGATAGCATCCGTTCAGGTCTGCCACCGTAGCTAATCCATGCGTTAGTCACAATTAGGTGATAAATTAGAGAGACAAAAGAATCACTTTCAGAGAAAAAGAACAGAGTGATGGCAGACAAACCCTCTGAGCATTCACAACACATCTTTTCTTTAAGACAGGGCTTGATCTCCTGTACCATCCCTTGTATCCGAGGCTCCAGAACCAAACATGGACGTTTTCCTGCTTGTATTTGAGCCAAAACACGCCTTTTGTCAACAGTATTGATGCTCTGATTCAGCATGTGTTCAAACCAAATGTGGAAAATGTATCTTTCTTTTCTTTTCTTTTTTTCCCTAATCTAAAAGGGTTTCTTACCTAGGATGCTGGTGTTATGATTTTATGAGCATCCTAAGTAGGCAATGCAGCCACAGGGGGCGCTGCGCTCTGTTAGCAGCGTGGGAGGGGGGAGGGATGGGACAGAGGAGAGTGGGGGTGGGGGTGAAAGTACAGCATTATTATGAAACCCACCGCTTTTCTGGGCAAGACACGCCCCGTGTAGCATTCAAGCGCTAGGATTGGCCAGGCGTCCATGCTCGCGCCGGGCACGCCCACGAGCCTACTCGCTATTAAAACGAATGGAGGATTTGAGATCTTTGACCACCTCCGACGCAAACCGTGTTTGTTTTTGTGTGATTGAATACACTTTCCCACACGTTTTGTGTGCTCTTAGTAACAAGTAGTGGTCCCCTTTCAGGAACTGTTGCTGCTTAATATTATATCAGTATCGTAGTAACTTTAACGCCTCTGCTACCAGACCTCTAATAAAGAACAGGCTAAAGGCATTCTGGTGTCCTCTCTCATTAAAGTGTTATTAATTTGTGACCCCCACGTGTTTTGTGTGTGCTCATTAACAAACTGCGATTATCGCGACCAACCGATTACATAATACCGAATAATCACGTGTCCCTTTGTGGAAAAAATATCTAATGTAAACTACTAATAAGACCCGTCACCCTCCCCGGAAGCGCGCCCTCGCGCTTTGTTATTCCCGCGCTCCGAAGAAACTTCCGAGGATCTGCACACTTCCGGATCCCACCGCTGCCACCAATGTAACCGGTTATTTTCTTGCCCGGTGCGGGATTCGATACGAGGTGTACTGCACCACAAGGCGACATCACTAACCGCTCGGCTAAAGGGTCAGACTCGTTAGCAAATGGGTCTTATTAGTAGTTTACATTAAGCTAACAAAAAACCACGTGGCTTTGAGTAGCGTCAGCCTGTCGTCCAAAAGTTACTACGATACTGATATAATATTATGCAGCAACAGTTCCTGAAAGGGACTAATTTCTTCTGTATTAAGTAGTTGGCTGGTGGCGATAACCACTACTTGTTAATAAGGGCACACAAAACGTGTGGGAAAGTGTATTCAATCACACAAAAACAAACACGGTTTGCGTTGGAGGTGGTCAAAGATCTCAAATCCTCCATTCATTTTAATAGAGAGAAGGCTCGTGGGCGTGCCTAGCGCGAGCATGGACGCCTGGCCAATCCTAGCGCTTGGACGCCTGGCCAATCCTATCGCTTGGACGCCTGGCCAATCCTAGCGCTTGGACTTCTGGCCAATCCTAGCGCTTGGACGCCTGGCCAATCCTAGCGCTTGGACGCCTGGCCAATCCTAGCGCTTGAATGCTGCACAGGGCGTGTCTCGCCCAGAAAAGCAGTGGGTTTCATAATGACGCTAAAGTACGGGTTCGTCTGCATGCCTCGTTCATTTACAGCTTGTTTTGTGCGTAACTTTTAAGGTGTTCCCAGAATCCCCGGCGCTGTTTCGCTGATGCTGTACATACGGAAGGGATATATATGCTATTACATAGGCAGGTGCTGGGGAGCAGCCGTATCGGACGTGTATGTAGACTGTAGGACTCGGCAAGCAAATGTGTCGCGCTCCCGCCTTTTGAATCGTTTGTAAATCTTCATATTTCCTGGTGAGGGCCTCTGGGCGGAACTCTGTATGAGAAGAGGTTTGTTCACAGGGGTGGTCTTGCAATAAACTGTTTTACATTCAGCGTCGTCACCTCTCGTCTCTCTCTGAGCTGTCCATAAAACGGGGGGAATTCCATGCGGTTGCCTCCTCTTCATCATCATCATCATTTACATTTATATATTTTCGGAATGTGTGTGTGTGTGTGTGTGTTAGTGTGTGTAGATAGCGGGACCGGAAACTAAAGCACTTTACGATCCTCATTCTCTTTGGAGGTGGTAGGTATTGTCTCAGAGAGTAAGGGAAAAATCCCAGAAAATTAAAATTATGCCTAATTATGCATAAATATGCAAAATATGCGTTTTTCTAAAAATGGCTAAAAACCACTTTTCTCGGCATTTCATGTGATTCTGAGCATCTTTGATTTTTTTTCACCTATGTAAAAAAAATTTCTGGGACTTAGAAATGTTTTGGCATTATGCATAATATATGCATTTTTTGCAAAAATCCTCATTTTTTTTTGGAGGTGGTAGGTATTGTTCCAGGGAGGACCAGAAAAATAGCAGAAAATCAAAATATAATTATGCATAATTATGCATAATTATGCAAAATATGCATTTTTCGAAAAACGGCTAAAAACCAATTTTCTCGGCATTTCAGATGTTTCTGAGCATTTGGGGGGAGGGAGTTGGAGTGTGTGGGGGGGGGGGTTAGGGGCAGGGGGAAGGCGGTTAGCTGGCAGGATAAAGAGGAGGGAGATTTAGACGGGTGGAGAACCAAACCGCTACATTGTAGCGGGGTTCTTCTGGTTACATTTATAAAGCGCTTGAAAAATACTACAAGTTTGTTCCTTCGCTTATTCCTAACTTTCTTCCTCGCTGAATTAAAAAAAAAATTCCCTGGAGCCTGATAGAAAAATCCCATGAAAAAAGTTCCTAAATTCTGATAAATAGACGTTTAAGCGTCCGTCGGAATATACATGTTTAATCATGTAATGCAAATGAAGTGTCCCTGGCGCAACATTAACAAGAGTAAGCTGGAGTGTGAATCAAATTATCCATCCATCCACCCATCCATCCACCCATTATCCAAACGGCTTCTCCTGCTCTCAGGGTCACGGGGGGGCTGGAGCCCATTCCAGCAGGTATGAGGCGGCAGGCGGGGAGGCGCCCTGGCCAGGCCGCCAGGCCGTCACAGGAGAAGAAATCACGAAAAAAAAAAAAACAATCCATGTGTGATGAAAACCACGTGGTTCAATTCAAAATATGTCCACACGTGGTTTTATCACGTATTTAAGCGTTGCAACACTTACTGATACACAAAACTACAAAATTAAAAGAAACCCAGTATCAGGGACCCCTGTTGGGGTCGGACTACTTGGCGTTATGTATTTTGTCATCAGGTATGCGGATGAAGCTCACCTTCTGACGGGACGTCGTGGCCATCACACACACGTGCATATGTCGAACACAATTACTAAGCAATTACTATTGTAAACTACTAATAAGACACGTTAGTCTCTAGCTAACGGGTCTGACCCTTTAGCCGAGCGGTTAGTGACGTTGCCTTGTGGTGCAGTACACCTCGTATCGAATCCCGCACCGGGCAAGAAAATAACCGGTTACACTATTACTAAAACGATCACTAAAAACAACAACAACAACAACATGCAAACAGAATCAGATTGTAATTATCAACATGTAACAGTGAGGTGAAGTGCCCCGCCCGCCATCCACTACCAGCCGGACAAACACGGTCCAGAAGCGGTCACATGACTTGGAGTCGACGCGCTAAACTTCCCAGAGGTCTCTGTGGTGGCAAATGTCGCACCCCCGGAAGAATACGCATCCCACAATCGTTTGTTGCGTCGCGGGAACGCGCATCCATTCGCTAAGCGAGAACCTTGCTCAGTATATTTCCATTTCAGTTAGGGGGGGAAATAACAACGCGTAGATTGATGATTTTTTTTTCAAAAAGTTTTTAGATGATCAACACGGTTTTACGAGCAGTCCGAAGTACAATCGGCCTGCTGAAAACGCAAGTCTCCACTTCTCTAGTTTCTAATTCGGATGCTATATGCTCGTCAAACCGTGCTGATAGTCGACAAACAGTCATAAAGACGAACGAACGGAGAACAAAGGGGACGTCCGCCCCCCCACACACACACCCACCCATGGCGTCGTGTTCTCCGGGATACAGAAGTTGGCACGACACCGTAAACCGACGCGCGTTCCGCGCCGCGGTTCCGCGCGGAGCCGTGACATCGTTCGCAAGCGATGTAAACAAGGATGAGCGAGGAGGTCGGGCGCTCTCGGACTCGGGAGAAGACACGAAACGGATCGTCCGCTCGCCGAGCAGCGCTCGCGTCAAACCCGTGGACTGTAGAAGAATCGAGAGGGTTTTCGGCAGTCGAGGGAACCACTAGCCGAGGTAAGGGAGCGTATTCCTCTCAGCTTGGCTACGGCGACGTTCAGCAGACTTACTGGACATCTGCGAGTTGAGGTTATACGTGCCTACATCACGTCCTGACACCGACAATAACACCGTATTGACACCCAGGGGCGCGTGCTGTATAAACTTTACTCCCGACGGGGCGCATGCTGTATAAACTATACTCCTGGCGGGGCGCGTGCTGTATAAACTATATTCCTGACGGGGCGCAAACAGTATAAACTATACTCCTGGCGGGGCGCGTGCTGTATAAACTATACTCCTGACGGGGCGCATGCTGTATAAACTATACTCCTGACGGGGCGCATACAGTATAAACTATACTCCTGACGGGGCGCATACAGTATAAACTATACTCCTGACGGGGCGCATACAGTATAAACTATACTCCTGACGGGGCGCGTGCTGTATAAACTTTACTCCTGACGGGGCGCATGCTGTATAAACTATACTCCTGACGGGGCGCGTGCTGTATAAACTATACTCCTGACGGGGCGCATACAGTATAAACTATACTCCTGACGGGGCGCATGCTGTATAAACTATACTCCTGGCGGGGCGCGTGCTGTATAAACTATACTCCTGACGGGGCGCATGCTGTATAAACTATACTCCTGACGGGGCGCATACAGTATAAACTATACTCCTGACGGGGCGCATACAGTATAAACTATACTCCTGACGGGGCGCATACAGTATAAACTATACTCCTGACGGGACGCATACAGTATAAACTATACTCCTGACGGGGCGCATACAGTATAAACTATACTCCTGGCGGGGCGCATACAGTATAAAGTATACTCCTGACGGGAAGCATACAGTATAAACTATACTCCTGACTGGGCGCATGCTGTATAAACTATACTCCCGACGGGGCGCATGCTGTATAAACTATACTCCTGACGGGGCGCATGCTGTATAAACTATACTCCTGACGGGGCGCATGCTGTATAAACTATACTCCTGACGGGGCGCATGCTGTATAAACTATACTCCTGACGGGGCGCATGCTGTATAAACTTTACTCCTGACGGGGCGCGTGCTGTATAAACTATACTCCTGACGGGACGCATGCTGTATAAACTTTACTCCTGACGGGACGCATGCTGTATAAACTATACTCCCGACGGGGCGCGTGCTGTATAAACTATACTCCCGACGGGGCGCGTGCTGTATAAACTATACTCCTGGCCGGGCAACTCAGGTCTCCGCGTTTGTTTAAGGGCAAGAGTAAAAGAGGAATTTGTCTCCGATGCCCTTTGCTATTGAACAAACGCTGCTGCTAAAGGTGTAGGAGGAGGAGGAGCGGGACGGCGGAGAGCTCGCCAAGCAAAGTTGTCTTGTTTTCTTTGGGGAGTTTCGAAACTTGTGTTTATATAAGAAAACTTGATCATGCCGATTGGGCTGTGCAAGACTATTATAATAATGTAACGTCACTGCTTAGATTCAGTCATATCCTTGAGGCACACATGTATTTGTAGTTACTTGTCTCCTTATTTGTTGTGTAGTACAGCCCGATGCATCGACTCCTGTATTGTCAGTGTGTGTGTCTGTGTGTGAGTCTATGAACGGCCAAACTAAAGCACTTGGGGCCTTGATTCTTTTTGGAGGTTATTGGGGATGATCAGGGGCACCTACAAAAAATAGCAGAACATTACATTACAATTAAGCATAATTATGCATAAATATGCAAAATATGCATTTTTCTAAAAATGGCTAAAAACCACTTTTCTCGGCATTTCAGATGATTATGAGCATCTTTGATTTTTTCACCTATATAAAAAAAATTTGGGGCTTAGAAATGTTTTGGCATTATGCAAAATATATGCATTTTTGCAAAAATGCACTTATGATCCTCATTTTTTTTTGGAGGTGGTAGGTATTGTTCCAGAGAGGACCAGAAAATAGCAGAAAATTAAAATAATTATGCATAATTATGCAAAATATGCATGTTCTAAAAATGGCTAAAAACCACTTTTCTCGGCATTTCAGATGATTCTGAGCATTTGGGGGGAGGGAGTTGGAGTGGGGGGGTGGGGTTTAGGGGCAGGGGGAAGGCGGTTAGCTGGCAGGATGAAGAGGAGGGAGATTTAGACGGGTGGAGAACCAAACCGCTACATTGTAGCGGGGTTCTTCTAGTATATATATAAACACACACACACACACACACACACACACACACACACACACACACACACACACACACACACACACACACACACACACACACACACACACACACATAAATAAACGTCACCTCCCTGATGAAGTTGATGTGGTTGTCCACAGAGTTCATGTGGTTGTTGAGTTAATGTCGCAGGCAACCTATAGTTGCAGCTCAGCACCGTTGTTCAGTTCTGTGTTTACTGTACTGGATAAGCAGCATGTGTTTGCCCGTATAACGCTGGACTCTATTTCCCAACTAGACGATTTCTATGATCCCAGCTTGAAGGCAAAAAGCACATTTTTGGCAGCAAGTGGGGAGCTACCAGTGGCGGCTGGTGCTAAAAATTTGTGGGGGGGGGGCACAAATTGCCTTGGCGCAGCACACCTGACAGCTGCTTTAATGTCCACACAGTCAGAGTTATTAAGAAGGACAATGCAGCCTATAGATTTTATCAGGGTTCGTAGACAGTGGATGATTGACAGTCGAGACGAGTCGTCGTGGTGGGTGGGAACATGATTGACAGCCACGAGAATTGTCCGATCACATTAGATCAAAACACAAAACGATACCAATTCACTGCCAATAAAAGTGGGAGTATCTGGGGTGCACAGAACTGCGCCCCCTGGAAAATCTGAAGAAACCAATCAGACAGCAGCCTCAGGTCACCTGCTCGCCACAAGTTTGAGAGCTTACATAAGGTATCGTTTGGCCGACGCCCCTCACCCAGGAAGTATATGTGTTCAGACAGAAATCGACCAAATACCATTTGGCACCAATATTTAATGGCTGCTGACAGGCGCTCACAGACTGAAAAACACTTTTATTTCCTAATTATTTGCATTATACAACTAAATTATATTTAACATGTTTAAGAAGATTTTCATCTCTTGATGTTTGAAGGGGGCGGCGCCCCAGCGCCCTGTACTGGCCAGCCGCCACTGGTAAGCAACACACTTGGTGGGAGATTAATCAGAAGAAAGGCATTTCAATACATTTACAGTGGTGCTTGAAAGTTTGTGAACCCTTTATAATTTTCTATATTTCTCCATAAATGTTACCTAAAACATCATCAGATTTTCACACCAAGTCCTAAAAGTAGATAAAGAGAAGCTAATTAAACAAATGAGACAACAGTAGTATACTTGGTCATTTATTTATTGAGGAAAATGATCCAATATTACATATCTGTGAGTGGCAAAAGTATGTGAACCTCTAGGATTAGCAGTTAATTTGAAGGTGAAATGAGAGTCAGGTGTTTTCAATCAATGGGATGACAATCAGGTGTGAGTGGGGGCCCTGTTTTATTTAAAGACAGGGATCTATTGAGTCTGATCTTCACAACACATGTTTGTGGCAGTGTGTCATGGCAAGAACAAAGGAGATGTCTGAGGACCTCAGAAAAAGCGTTGTTGATGCTGGAAAGGGTTACAAAACCATCTTTAAAGAGTTTGGACTCCACCAATCCACAGTCAGACAGACTGTGTACAAATGGAGGAAATTCAAGACCATTGTTACCCTCCTCAGGAGGGGTCGACCATCAAAGATCACTCCAAGAGCAAGGCGTGTCATAGTCGGCCAGGTCACAGAGGAACCCAGGGTAACTTCTGAGCAACTAAAGGCCTCTCTCACATCGGCTGATGTTAATGTTCATGAGGTCCACCATCAGGAGAACACTGAACTACAATGGTGTGCATGCAGGGCTGCAAGGAGAAAGCCACTGCTCTCCAAAAAGAACATTGCTGCCCATCTGCAGTTTGCTAAAGATCACGTGGACAAGCCAGGAGGCTGTTGGAAAAATGTTTTGTGGACGGATGAGACCAAAATAAGACTTTTAGGTGTAAATGAGAAGCGTTATGTCTGGAGAAAGGAAAACACTGCATCCCAGCATAAGAACCTTATCCCATCTGTGAAACATGGTGGTGGTAGTATCATGGTTTGGGCCTGTTTTGCTGCATCGGGGCCAGGACAGCTTGCCATCATTAATGGAACAATGAATTCTGATCATACCAGTGAATTCTTAAGGAAAACGTCAGGACATCTGTCCGTGAACCGAATCTCAAGAGAACGAGGGTCATGCAGCAAGACAACGACACTAAGCACACAAGTTGTTTTACAAAAGAATAGTTAGAGAAGAATAAAGTTAATGTTTGGAATGGCCAAGTCAAAGTCCTGACCTGAATCCAATCAAAATGTGTGGAAGGACCTGAAACGAGCACTTCGTGTGAGGAAACCCGCCAACATCCCAGAGCTGAAGCTGTTGTGTACGGAGGAATGGGCTAAAATTCCTCCGAGCCGATGTGCAGGACTGATAAACAGTTACCAGAAACGTTTAGTTGTTGTTATTGCTGCACAAGGGCGGGGGGGTCACACCAGATACTGAAAGCAAAGCTTCACATACTTTTGTCACTCACAGATATGTAATATTGGATCATTTCCCTCAATAAATAAATAACCAAGTATAATATTTTTGTCTCATTTGTTTAATTGGGTTCTCTTTATCTACTTTCAGGACTTGTGTGAAAATCTGATGATGTTTTAGGTCACATTTATGCAGAAATATCGAAAATTCTTAAGGGTTCACAAACTTCCAGGCACCGCTGTATAATGGGCTTGTTGGTACTTGTTTGGAATTCTACGAAAGTGATAATTTTACTTTGCTTTTCAATAGCAGGCACAGCTGAAGAGGGCAGCCATAAACAGCTGTTTTTCTTTCAGCACCTGTCTTTATTGTCCCAGGAAGCTGTCTCTGCCTGCCACATGTCTCAGTCACATGCAGTTGGATACACTCGTCTACTTTTACATTGGTTTGGAGCCTACCTCGTCACTGCACAATACCGACACTAACATCGATAGTCAATACCAACCCAGCATTGGCCGTAGATGTGAATGTAATAGGAAGAAGGAGGCCCGGTCAAGCCATCGCTCTCTGCCCTTCGAAGTGTTGTTGAAAAATGAGGTCATCTTCGCAGAACGCGAAAGCAGCAGTGTTTGGTAGAAACCCTGTCCCGGCGGGTCTTTACCGCTATTCCTCAAAACAACAGACCGCTGTGCAGTATATTTAGTATATGTTACCCGTCAAAATGGAGGCACACCACATGACGTGCGGAGCTAAGTGCGCCCCACATCCCACGTTGGGTGTCGCGTCTGTGCCTCCTTTTTCGTGCCGCCATTATCGCCTTCATAAGTCATCTGTGACGAGTGGCAGTACTGCAGCTATGCATGTGTTGTGGATTTAAGACACAGCCATGCTGTCTGGTCAACCTTCCATCTCCCTCTCTTCCTTTTAAATCCCTCATGGTTCAAACATCTGAGTAGACCCACCGGAGAGGGAAATTCTTGGCTGATCCCCTATTTCTGGTACCAATTTATTTGGGAGTAGCCCAGTGCAGTCTCTGTGAAAGGAACTTATGACAAGAGAGTAGAAACACAGTCCGGCCTCTCCGCCGCTGACTGTTTGTGTGGAAAGTTATGGCTGGCCATGCCTCTGCCTGCAGCAGCTCCTAATCAGTGATTCATACGAGGGCCATTCTCGGCTATCCACTTTTTAATTTGTGCGTATGTCTTTTGTGCAAAGTTTTGTCCTTCACACGCCAGTGCGAGGACGCTAAACTTGCCGCTCGAGGTTAGTCCTTTTAAAGGACTGGTGGCAGGGGCCGCGGGTATTTTGAGAGTGAGATAATCTGAAGTTTTCCATCTCCGAGCAAAAAAAAAAAATTTTTTTTTTTTTTAAAAATTCACCCAGAATGCGGGCCGACAGGTTCATCTGAAGTCACCCAGAAACACTGACCCAAATAATTTCATGTGGTCCCACTCAAACATAGTGGACCGGAAAAGTTGTTCAGTGTCTCCTTTCCCACTCAGACATAGCTCTTTTTTTTCTTTTTTTTTTAAATACCTCCATTTGTTTCAAGTATATAAGTCTGCTCCAGCTCCTCAATTCTGTCTGCAGCACCCATGCACACACACAACACACACAACACACACACACACACACACACCACACACACACACACACACACACACACACACACACACACACACACACACACCCTGCACTTTTGGTTACCATAAAATGGTGCTCTTCAGTCAACTTGCTAGTGAGGAGAAGTGTGCAGGTTTGAATTCTTACCAAACGCTGCATCACCTGAACTGACCTTCTGCTGTTCCCCCAGTGCAGGTGGGCTGGTGTAGTGTCTGGTACAGGTGGGCTGGTGTAGTGTCTGGTGCAGGTGGGCTGGTGTAGTGTCTGGTACAGGTGGGCTGGTGTAGTGTCTGGTGCAGGTTGGGCTGGTGTTAGTGTCTGGTGCAGGTGGGCTGGTGTAGTGTCTGGTGCAGGTGGGCTGGTGTAGTGTCTGGTACAGGTGGGCTGGTGTAGTGTCTGGTGCAGGTGGGCTGGTGTAGTGTCTGGTACAGGTGGGCTGGTGTAGTGTCTGGTACAGGTGGGCTGGTGTGGTGTCTGGTACAGGGTGGGCTGGTGTAGTGTCTGGTACAGGTGGACTGGTGTAGTGTCTGGTACAGGTGGGCTGGTGTGGTGTCCTGGTACAGGTGGACTGGTGTAGTGTCTGGTGCAGGTGGGCTGGTGTAGTGTCTGGTACAGGTGGGCTGGTGGTAGTGTCTGGTACAGGTGACTGGTGTGGTGTCTGGTGCAGGTGGGCTGGTGTAGTGTCTGGTACAGGTGGTCTGGTGTGGTGTCTGGTGCAGGTGGGCTGGTGGTGGTGTCTGGTACAGGTGGACTGGTGTGGTGTCTGGTACAGTGGACTGGTGTAGTGTCTGGTACAGGTGGGCTGGTGTAGTGTCTGGTACAGGTGGGCTGGTGTGGTGTCTGGTGCAGACAGGCTGGTGTGGTGTCTGGTGCAGGTTGGGCTGGTGTAGTGTCCTGGTACAGGTGGGCTGGTGTAGTGTCTGGTGCAGGTGGCTGGTGTGGTGTCTGGTGCAGACAGGCCGGTGTGGTGTCTGGTGCAGGTGGGCCGGTGTGGTGTCTGGTGCAGGTGGCCCGGTGGTGGGTGTCCTGGTACAGGTGGGGCTGGTGTGGTGTCTGGTGCAGGTGGGCCGGTGTGGTGTCTGGTGCAGGTGGGCCGGTGTGGTGTCTGGTGCAGACGGGCTGGTGGTGTCTGGGTACAGGTGGACTGGTGGTGGTGTCTGGTGCAGCAGACGGGCTGCTGGGGTCTGGTTGGAGTAATGAGCTCAGGGCTTTTTTCCATTGATGGCACATGATTAGACACCGTGTGCCTCAGAGCAACAGGAAGCCTTTTACCCAAGCCAATGTTCCAGGGCAGCACTGTGTTTTACGCAGCTGCTGGCCCCCCCCCCCCCCCCACCACACCCCACAACCCCCCCCACCACCACAACCCCACACCACCACAACCCCACACCCCACAACCCAACACCACCACAATCCCACACTACCACATCTCCACATCTCCACACCCCCACGCCACTACACCCCAAAACCCACACCAGCACAACCCCACACCCCACACAACCACACCCCACAACCCAACACCACCACACCCCACACCACTACACCACACCACACCACAAAACCCCACACCACCACACCACCACAACCCCAAAACTCCACACCACCACATGGTAGGTCCCCACTGGTCTAACAAAGGCCCAACTCGGGGCTTCTCTGACAGCATCACCTACAATAATCTTGCTTTTATCGAATGACGGTGTGAAAGGTTCCAGGCCGTCCTTTGGGAAGACTAACTCGTATAAGCTGTTGTCTTGTACTCTTTATTTTAAGTTGGCTCTTTCTTCTCTGAGTTCCTCGTTTAAGTCGTGTGGCCTTTCATTGAAAAGGTGACCCGGTGCGGTTCCTTCTGAAAGTCTGAACACTAGAAAGCCAGCGCTCAGATGTGGGGAGAACGCACAACTCTGTTAGAATGAAGGGTGTCGCTAGAAGGGGAGCTTCTCCAACCCATATGAGCTGTCGTCTGGCTGTGGTTCAGCCAGCTCTACAGACCGCGGGAGGATGCATCCAAATCCCGGCCGTATCCCGTTGGGCGTCATTTGCTTTCGTTGGAGCATTTAAAGACGACAAACGTTGAACAAATTTGACTTTCCGGGTCCTACTTGATGATGATGTTGGTGTATCATTTTAACCTGTAACCTTGTTATACTTTCTGACCCACTTACTTAAAGGAAAATAAAGAGAAATAGATGGAGGGGAAAAAAACACCATGTCTTTGTTATGGCTTTAACATCAATACAGATGATCCCCTGCTTCAATAAAGACAATAAAAACAGGAAGAAGACCAAGACAGTGGACATGCTGTCGAGGAGCTCTCAACAACTTCTCTTTCTTGGTTATTGTGTAGAATGGATTGTCTTGTGTACTTGATGTGCGGGTCTGGAATTGGATTTTCAGCAAACATTCACAAACACCAAAGACCTCAGTGCTTTTACAACCTCCGGGTCCTCCGACACTGCAGCTATTCATCACCACTCGACCGAGCAGCCCGGCCCCCCAGCAAGCGCCGTGCCCACTGGGACACAGCGAGGGTCCCAACACAGGGTCTCCTCTCTCTGTCTCTCTGTCTCTCTGTCTCTCTGTCTGTCTCCCTCTCTCTCTCTGTCTCCTCCCTCCCTCCGCCCTCTCTCTCTCCCTCTCTGTCTGTGTCTCTCTCTCTGTCTGTGTCTCTCTCTCCTCTCTCTGTCTCTCTGTCTCTCTCCCTCTGTGTCTC
>NC_079215.1:56080855-56158355 GCF_029633865.1 Lampris incognitus | reverse complement strand
TACCCCCATCCGTCTCTACCCCCATCCATCTCTACCTCCATCCGTCTCTACCCCCATCCGTCTCTACCCCCATCCGTCTCTACCTCCATCCGTCTCTACCTCCATCCGTCTCTACCCCCATCCGTCTCTACCTCCATCCGTCTCTACCTCCATCCGTCTCTACCCCCATCCGTCTCTACCCCCATCCGTCTCTACCCCCATCCGTTCCGTCTCTACCCCCATCCGTCTCTCTGTCTGCCCCGTCTCCCTCTCCTCCGGCGGCCCTCACACACACGGCTCACAACATGACGGACCTCGGCAGGCGTCAACACAACCCAACTTGTCCCACTTCAGAAAACCCTAATGCCAGACCAGCAGTGTTGGGGTTGACCCGGTCAGGGAAAGGAGGTTTTGGACGACTCGTTCTGTACTTGCCTTGGTTTCGGTGCGCGAGTTTACGCCCGCGGCAACACGTGTGCCAAAGCAGACGAGAGGAAGGACGCTGAGGCTGTGTTTATACTGCAGCTCTTCACGCCCCGGTTCCCATGTTCTGCCTCTATCAGATTATCCTGACCACTTTTGTTTACCGCTTTTAATTTGACTAAATGTTGGGGAGGAGGGGGGGGGTGGGGTGGGTGGGTGGGGTGGGGGTGGATTTGGCAGGCAGTTTAATTTTCCCACCGAGGAGGTCGGTTTCACACTCCTTGTGGACACTTGTTTAGCAACGAAACCGAACCTCCTGAGAGGATGCCATGTCAACTTTTAGACTCTTAAGTGCTAAACCAGTACATTCTTGCCATAGTTTCTTCCAGTATTCTTGCAGTAGTGTGTGTGTGTGTGTGTGTGTGTGTGTAGTTAAGAGTACAGTACCTCGTCCACTGGTGCCGCGCTCGTACTGCTGGACAGGGAAGGACTGGTCTCATGGTCTCTGCCTGGTGAGATGTGTCGAGATAAAGAGGAGGAAGTGAGAGATTGATTCACAGTGAGAGCAGTCCACCGGACCAGCACCTACTGTATAGTGCTGGCTGCAGCCACGGCAGGCATTTCCTATGGTGGCACCGCGGCTCAAGTGTCCGGTCTGATCTCTGTTTGACCCACAGCACTCCGGTCGCCGCAGACACCGCGCTAGATAGAAACGCACCGAGACAAAGAGGGACCCGGTTCTGTGACTGAGACGACAAGATGTCCTCCAGCACACTGCCCAGCAGCCCTCCTAAAGGCCACATGGACAGGAGCGGTAGCTTCTTTAAGGTAAGGACTCATCAAAGTCAAGTGGTCAATTTAAGAGCCACGAGGCACGTACTCATTATCTGACTCGTTGTTGGCGCTGCCTGTTTGTGTGGTTGTGTCTGCGGATCTGAACGCGGAGAATAAAGGGATTTAGTGGGAAATTCACAGGTCCCGTTCTAGTTAGTAACTAGGTGTGGGGAATGGGAAATGCCGGCTGCGATTGTTGGATGCCTGACACACACCCTCTCAAACTTTGAAGGAAGCCCTAACGACTCGTTGGCTCTTCCTTTTTTTAATGTAGTGGCGAACTTGAAGTAAGCCATCTGCTTGTCTCATGAAATCACCTCATTTGCTTTGTTTCAGGGAAGAGACCTGTTTATGGAGGGGTAATGAGCTCAGACGGTCTCATTTTTTCAATCAGCCTTGCTTCATGCTCAGTTCATTTTCTGAGAGTCATTCGATCCATCCTGTTTGTTGGTCCTGGCAACTCTGGCTCTGGCAGGGTTGTGAGTGGGAGAGTCCCAATATATATATTTATTTGTGATAATGAGTTGTAAAAATGAGAAAAAGCTAATATGATAATATGACATGTAAGCCTAGAAATTTGTGAAATGTATGCTAGGCACTTATGGGGATCAGCAAATTAAATTTATTTCTTCACTCTTTATTCTTCCTCCCATCCACACAAAGAAGCACACATGCAACAAAGTTGGGAGTGGGAACCCTTAATGTATGCTTTATAATGATTTTATGTTTACAAAGATTGAATCCCCCCCCCCTTTTTTTTCTATCCCCAATTGTAACTGGCCAATTACCCCACTCTTCCCAGCTGTCCTGGTCGCTGGTCCACCCCCTCTGCCGATCCGGGGAGGGCTGCAGACTACCACATGGCTCCTCCGATACATGAGGGGTCGCCAGCCGCTTCTTTTCACCTGACAGTGAGGAGTTTCACCAGGGGGACGTAGCACGTGGGAGGATCACGCTACCCCCCCCCCTGAACAGGCGCCCCGACTGACCAGAAGAAGTGCTAGTGCAGTAACCAGGACACATACCCACATTCGACTTCCCACCCGCAGACACAGCCAATTGTGTCTGTAGGGACGCCTGACCAAGCCGGAGGTAACACGGGGATTCGACCCGGTGATCCTCGTGTTGGTGGGCAAAGGAATAGACTGCTACACTACCCGCACGCCCCATTACCAAGATATTTTTTACCACGATAAAGGTCTGGTGAAAATGTGATACTTCCCTAGCCCTGGCAGTGAGCCAGGAGTTACAGTTGGCAGGACAGTTAGGGGGTCAAGCCCCAAGTATCGACCCAGTTTAAGTGTCTTGATCAAGACTAGTGTGCTAACTGACCCTGCTCCGACCTCACGTCAGACAACAAACGGAACTTGAGACAAAGAATTTCCCAACAGCTCAATCAGTTTATCTCATAATGACAGTAAGTAATGCTACAGTGGAATCTCTGTGTATGGCTGAACTGATGATGTAATTGGACACTGAGATGCCATGGCTTTTTTTTGTGTCTCCAACAGCCACACGTGGCTAAACTCAGTGCAGCTAATCAATTAGCAATGGTACCAGGGCCTCTCTGAAAGCTGTTTGCATAATAGTGTTATAACTATTTACAGCTTAATGTGCATGCTGTTAAATGGATAATCTGTGTGGTTTTTACTCTTTTTCATACTTAGATGAGGTCAGAGAAACTTGCAGATACCCTTTTATGTCTGTATGTGCAGCTTGAAGGCACGCCGAACGGTGAGTTTAGCCTTGCTTAGCAGATCGTTAATGGTTTTTACTCATTAGCCTAGCATGAACAATGTTTCCTAAACGTTGCCATAAGTATGCAAAATCCTAAAAATTAGATTATAGTTCCCTAAACGTTGCCATAAGTATGCAAAATCCTAAAAAATTAGATTATTAGTTTTGTACCATTTTTCCCATAATGCACATATCCGTCTTCTGCCATAGAAGATCAGCTTCGGATAAAGTGTATTGCCCTTCTTTTGAGAGAAACTGCTAATGATCCAGGTAGACGTCCAGCTATTGAGCTAAGCTAGGCTAACCAGTGTTTCTCAACCGGGGGTCCGCGGACCCCTAGTGGTCCGTGGTGTAATTGCAAGGGGTCCGTGAAAATAAAATATCTTTAAAAAAAGATCCTATGACATTTATAGAAATAGGATTATTTTACTCAAATGTGATTGAGACCTTTATCTACCTAAACTATAAAGAGTAACAGGACTTTTTTTCTCTAATTACATCTGTTTCACAAGTGTCATTTATTGTATTTTAATAAGAGATCTCGCTCCCGTTTGCATTGTTAAAAGTTACTGCATAAAAATTCTGTTGTTACATATATCTGAAAGTTACTGAATACATATTCTGTTTTGTTACATATATCTGAAAGTTACTGAATACATATTCTGTTTTGTTACATATATCTGAAAGTTACTGAATACATATTCTGTTTTGTTACATATACCTGAAAGTTACTGCATAAGAATTCTGTTTTGTTAACTATATCTAAGTTACAACTGAAAGCTCTTATTTTTGCCCCAAAGAGTGAATAAATGCTATAACGCAATTTAAAATGCAGTTTCTACTGTTTCTATCAAATTGCAACCCCCCTCCCCCAAGATCAGGTGGAGGGGTCCTCAGGGTAGATCAAAAATACGCAGGGGGTCCAGGACCCCAAAAAGGTTGAGAACCACTGGGCTAAACTCATCAATGACTATACCTCCAGACTGCACGCACAGATAAAAAAGGTATCCACGGGTTTGTCTGACTCCATGTAAGCAGGACAAATAGTAAAAACCCTGGAAACTGAATTAACCCTTTAAATGTGATCACAATATAATGCAAATGTCTTGCCACTTGCTTATAAAGTTGACGACCCACGAATTTGAGCTCGTTCTTCTTTTGTTCTCAAAATATAGCATGGTGTGAATGAATTAGGGGTCGACCGATTATTGGATCAGATATTCAGCATTTTCACGATTATTTGAATTATTATTCAAAAATGCACTACATTGTAGTGATGAGCGAATCATGAACAAATTGTTCGAAACGAACGACTCTTCTTGCTGAGTGACGACTCCTCATCCCCATTAAGCCGTTCACTTACTCGCCCCCTGCCACTAGCCAGTGCGAACTGCCAAGACGGGGCGAGACAACGTGTCGCGGTTGCGCGGTTCTCAAGTCAATTACTGTATTAGCCCAGCTGTATTAATTAACCCAGCCCTGTGACAAAAGCAACCACTGTGGCGCTTGTTTCAAATCAGTACTCGCTCGCCCAGCCTGGAGCTGAAGATCTCGGGCTGCACGAATCACTCCTTCACTACCCGCTCTCCGAGCCCAGAGTCCGCTCCCTGCCCAGAGCTCAAGGTCTAACCTGAGCTGCACGAATCACTCGCTCACCAACAAGTTCCACGCCCCATGCATTCTGTCCCTGATTAGTACAGTGGCGCCCCTAAGGGGTGGCCACGGCCACTCTGATACTATCCCTGCCCCCCCCCCAGCCACGAGTCGCATATGCAGAATATGCTTCTGATTATGCATAATATGCTTCTATCTGATATTTTACATTAGGTGCTGTTCATTTAAATCAATAATGTATATTTTTCTTAACTCTCATATTGACAGTTTTCCACTAGGCTATACAGTATACTACAACATCATAGAATTCCCGAAATTCAGTCATGGCTTTTGGTTTTGGTGTGCCCCCCCCCCCCCAGATTTTCAGTGGCCCCATTTGGCCCCCCCTATGAAACATTTCTGGGGGCGCCACTGGATTAGTAATTTACCACTACTCGACTCTGGTTGTTCAGACATGAAACGCTACGGCGTAATTTCTGATTAGCCAGCTGTTGCTATAGATACCGTTCTGAGATGGGACTGACTGCCGTTCACGCTTTTTAAACCGAATGACGGACCTTTTTTTTTCTTAACGGATTATATTCATTTAAAATCAAACAATTATTTCAGGTATTTATTAATACCAATGTTTTGTACGAGTTATTTTCTTTACCTTGGGGAAATTGCTGGAAAGTAGAGACGGACAATTTCTGCCATTGACTACGCGAACGTTATTTCTTTTTCGGTAGAGGTTGGTTCCCATCGATGCAGAGAACGGTCAACTGAGCATGCGCAAGTACTCGTTGCCTCCGTTGTTTGGGTAGGTTAAGGTTAGGGTTGGGGCGGGGTTAGGGTTAAAGTTAGCCAATCGGACGCAGAGTAGGGCGGGTCTTCCTAGAATCCTAGCGCCTGGATGCTACGCGGCGCGTGTGGAGACGTGGTAGAGGCATTTCGCGCATGCTCAGTTGACCGTTCTCTACTCCATTTCCGTTCTCTGCGTCGATGGGAACTGGCCTCTACTTTTATTTTTCCCGTACAAAATCCCAGCGAGAGCAACATGGCGCTGCTCCCTGTCAACCCGGAAACACTTTGTTAAAGGGTCAAGCTGACATAGAACATCAACTGATTACGGTGAGTTATGTCCGTAGAGTCCCATACAACTTCTGCAGTGTGTGTGGCGTATTTGAATGAGCACTCGATCCTCTACTAAGTTGGACTGTTGAGGAAGCACATTGTTGCTGGATTGCATAAGCCTGTGAATGACCCACCGTTAGACAGTAAAGACCCGTTATAAACTTTCAGCCTCGACTCTATCGTTATTGTAAATATAGCCACCCTCTCCACTCGGGTACTGATACATAACACAAATAGAACATAACATGGTGTCAGAAAACGGAGTAAAGTGCCCCGTCAGACAAGCTAACAGTTAGCTAGCTAACTGATGTAAACTACTAATATGACACGTTAGCCCCTAGCTAACGGGTCTGACCCTTTAGCCGAGCGGTTAGTGACGTCGCCTTGTGGAGCAGTACACCCCGTATCGAATCCCGCACCAGGGAAGAACATAACCGGTTACATTGGTGGCAGCGGTGGGATCCGGAAGTGTGCAGATCCTCAGAAGTCTCTTCGGAGCGCGGGAAGAACAAAGCGCGAGGGCGCGCTTCCGGGGAGGGTGACGACTGTAAGCTACTAATAAGACACGTTAGTCCCTAGTCAACGGGTCCGACCCTTTAGCCGAGCGGTTAGTGATGTCGCCTTGTGGTGCAGTACACCTCGTATCGAATCCCGCACCGGGCAAGAAAATAACCGGTTACACTGACGTCGCTAGCAGAAAGATTGAGCAGTTTAAGACACCGTCACCGCTGATACTCACCGGCAGCCTAGCAGAAAACTGGCGCAGAAGGGAACAACGTTTTCGGCTGTACATGACCCCATCGGGAGCATGTGACAAAGATGAGGAGGTTAAAGTCGCCATTCTGCCGCACCATCGGCGAAGAAGCGTTGGAAGTGTACAGCACACTCACCATTAGCTTGGTTGATGACGAGAATGAGATGATGGAGGCCGTTCCCACAGCGTCCCGAAGCTACTGCAGCCCACAAAATTAAAAAAAAAAATTGTGTTCGAGCGGCACCAATTCCGGTCACATCCGATGACAGAAGGGCCTTCTGTGGACAGATTCATCACGAAACTGCGACGGAAAAGCAAAGACGATGAGTTTGGCCCAAGCGAAGATGATATGCTCATAGACAAGCTAGTATTTAGCATAATGAATCCGCATCTAAAAGAAAGACTGCTGCGTGAAGATGACCTATTGCTACACAGAGCCAGAGAAATATGCAGAGCAACAGAGCTAGCCAAGACGCAGGTACAAGCAGTGCAGAACGTACATATCGTTTGTGACGCTCCAGTGGAAGCTCTAGAGAGAACAGCAGGGCAGAGAAGAGCGGGCGCCTGGAACAAGAGTGGCAAAAAACCAGCAATAGGAGACTGCCGCAGGTGTGGAAGGAGCCATGAGCTGCTCCAGTGCCCAGCCTATGAAGCTGTGTGTCACAAATGTGGGAATTCAATAATTTTTCCTAAGTATGCCGGGCAGCAAACGACAACAAAAGTACGCTTAGAACAAATACTGTAAACAACATAGAATGCAGTGGATTCCTTGTACATAAGAACAGCGGAGAGTGCTGAAGTGTGTGCAGTAGACCAAACGGACAGTGGGTGGTATACAACAGCTAGCATCAGAGGTGTAGCAGTAAAATTCAAGCTTGACACAGGCGCTGAAGCAAACGTGCTACCTCTGTCCATTGTCCAGCCGATGCCATATTCTATTCAGCCACAGCCTACATCGACAGTGTTAGTTGCGTTTGGTGGTGCTCGCCTGACCCCAAATGTGTCACTGAAATGCAAGAGCACCAAAGCAACAGCTACACTGCAGTTCTATGTATTGAGTCAGACACACACACTGATCATGGGCAGAGAAGCATGCATCTTCAGCTGGTGAAGAGGATTGAGGCGCTCACCACAAAGTCTTCAGCCACCAAAGAGGAGTTGGTTGAGATGTATCCAGCAGCCTTCACAGGACCGGGTGAGTTCCCAGGAGTCCATCACATACATGTTAATCCATCCGTTATGCCAGTAGTCCATGGTTGCAGGAATATTCTTCTCTCTATCATTGACAAACTGGAAGACACACTACAAGACCTCGAGAAAAGAGATGTTATAACAGCTGTCAAAGAACCAACAGAGTGGGTGAACAGTCTGGTCATCACAGAGAAGAAGAATGGTACACTGAGGGTTTGCTTGGACCCTCGTGACCTGAATGAGACTGTAAAACATCAGCACTACTCCATTCTCACCCCAGAAGATGTGTGCAGCAAGCTAGCAGGAAAATCCATCTTCACCATCCTCGATGAGAAAAATTGATACTGGCAGATCAAGCTGAATGAGCCATCTTCGAAACTGCACCTTCAACCCACCATGGGCCCGGTTCCGTTTCCTAAGACTCCCATTCGGCATCAAGTCTGCGAGTGATATTCCAGCAGAAGAACTGTGAGACCTTCAGTGATATACAGGGTGTGCACATCATCGCTGACGACATGATCATTGCCACATCATCAGATCAGGAGCACGCTGAGATCCTACACAAGGTAATGGAGAGAGCAAAAGCAGCCAATGTGAAGTTCAACAGAGACAAGATCCAGTTCAAAGTCAACACAGTCAGATACATGGGGCACATCATCATGCCAGAGGGACTGAGAGCTGATGATGCAAAGGAGAAAGCAATCAATGACATGCCACCCCCCAGAGGACAAACGAGGCCTGCAATGACTGCTTGGAATGACCGTGTACTTAGCACGGTACATCCCAAATGAAACCTTGTTGACAGCACCTCTCAGACAGCTACTCAGGAAGGACACTATGTGGCAGTGGAGCCCACATCAAAGCGCAGCAATGGAGAATCTGAAAGCTACCCTCACACAAGCACCTGTACTAAGGCTGTACAACTACAAGAAGCCGCTGACAGTACAGGCAGACTCATCGAAAGACGGGCTGGGAGCATGTCTACTGCAAGAAGGTCTACCTGTGTGCTATGCATCGTGACCGCTCACAGACTCCACAAAGATACGTTCAAATAAAGAAAGAACTACTCGCCATAGTCTTTGCAGCCAAAAGGTTTCATCAATATATCTACGGCAAGACAGTGACGGTCCAGTTAGACCACAAGCCTCTGGAGATCATTGTGCAGAAGCCACTGAACAAAGCACCAGCATGCCTGCAGCGAATGCTCCTACAACTGCAAAGGTATGATCTGAACATTACATACGTATATCGCTGTACATCGTGCAACAGTGAGCGGAGAGGCATAAGATATCAACGGGAACCCCTGTGATGAGAGGATTGTGTGTGCCGTGGAAGCCACAGACGCGCTGAGCGCAGAGACACTTAGCCAGCTGAAGGAGGCAACTGCAGCAGACAGTGTGCTATAAGCTCTGTGCGAGAGAAACAAGAAAGGATGGCAACAGAAACGATGCAGCGTGGACAGAAGCCTACACAGCTACTGGCCAATGCGACGAAACATCAGTCTACAGAACGGCACCGTGATGGTCAGAGACAAGCTCATCATACCCTAGAGCTTCAAAACAGTCATCTTAAAGGAGCTACATCTAGCTCACCAGGGAGTTCAGTGAACAAAGGCTAAAGCAAGAAGAGTTCTCTACTGGCCTGGAATGGCACGTGACATAGATATAATGGTGGAGAAGTGTGAACCATGTCAACAGCTACAGCCACAACACCAGAAAGAGTCACTTATCATGCTTAAAGTCCCAGAACTGCCATGGATGAAAGTTGGAGCAGACATTTTTGGGCTATGGGGGATGAACAGGATGTTGGGTTGCATCAGGCTGGTTAACATGTGATGGAGAGCTGCTATGTGACTTAAGAGTTGCACATTTTAGTTAAAGTTTGTCTCACATGCATATATTTATTTTGCAAACACGACAGGGCTGGTGGGTGATTTCCCAGCCTGTGGGCGACTGACTCAGTGACTTGCGTAACCCGAAAACCTGACTATCTTTAGTGAGCGACTCATACAAACTCGAGTCAATAAAAAGAGTCGAACCTCCCATCACTACTACTTTGGCTCTGATGCAGCCGCCTCTCTGTCTGTAGTCGCCACTCTGTGGTCGAGCAATGTCCCCCCACAGCACTATCTGATTGGTTACTCATCACGAGTAATAGACTATCAACACGCATGTGCAGACTGGAGCAGAGTGTTGCGCATGTAAGGCAGCAGATATTGTCAAAGTTGCAGTAAACATCACAATCATATATGCTGAAGTTGCAAAAACAAGCATGGCCAGGTACACCACTGAAAAAGCCCGAATAATGCACTTTGTTGCATTGATATACAGTTAACTATAACAAGTTATTAGAGTTCATTTATGTAGCGATAGATATGTCTTTGAGTAGTATTGGTGCCAGTGCACCTGGAACTTATATTGCAAACGTAACGTTATGTGCCCATGTGAGTTTGTGCTTTTACTTGTTACTAGTGCCCTGCCCATTCATCCGAACTTCCGGCGCCCTGGGTGTCTAGAAAAGCGCTATATAAATGTAACTAATTGTTGTTGTTGTTGTTGTTGTTGTTGTTCAGGGCGGCACGGTGGCGCAATGGTTAGAGCGGTCGCCTCACAGCAAGAAGGTCCTGGGTTCGAGCCCCGGGGTAGTCCAACCTTGGGGGTTGTCCTGTGTGGAGTTTGCATGTTCTCTATGTTTGGGTTTCCTCCGGGTGCTCCGGTTTCCCTCCCACAGTCCAAAGACATGTAGGTCAAGTGAATTGGCCATACTAAATTGTCCCTAGGTGTGTGGGTGTGTGTGTGTGTGGGCCCTGCATGATGGCCTGGCGGCCTGTCCAGGGTGTTTTCCCACCTGCCGCCCAATGACTGCTGGGATAGGCTCCTGAGAGAAGGATAAGCGGTTTGGATAATGGATGGATGGATGTTTTTAATTTCCAGTGTTTAATTAAACATGCTTAAAGGCATTTCAACGAAGTTTTGTTTAGGAGATTGGGTTATTCTAATTTTGACACCAAGATTTTCATTTTTACTGTAAATGTATATTGGTTCCAAACATTGGTTATCAGTATCCTTGATTGCTAATAACCAGTATCGACCCTGAAAACCTCCCACATCGGTCAACCCCTAGTGTGAATGAGAGCTTCAGAAATAATGACCAAAATGTTAAAATGACAATGCGAGGTTTGGATTTTGAAGAGTGATTAGGGTTGTGCTTGGACTCGTATTTCCTTACTAATATATATATATATATACGTGTGTGTGTGTGTGTGTTTTCTTTAACGTGTTCAAAATTGATTGATTGATTGATTGATTGATTATGGGCAGGGCTCCGTCCATACAGCAACACAATTAATGTTTTGCCCCCCCCTTTTTTTTTTCTTCCCAATTGTATTTGGCCAATTACCCCACTCTTCCGAGCCGTCCCGGTGGCTGCTCCGCCCCCTCTGCTGACCCGGGGAGGGTTGCAGACTACCACATGTCTCCTCCCATACATGTGGAGTCGCCAGCCGCTTCTTTTCACCTGACAGTGAGGAGTTTCACCAGGGGGACGTAGCGCGTGGGAGGATCACGATATCCCCCCCCCCCCCGTCCCCGGTTGCCCCTCCCGCCTGAGCAGGCGCCCCGACCAACCAGAGGAGGCGCTAGTGCAGCGACCAGGAACCGTCGTCTGCGGTCGGGAGGAGCGGAGTCATCAAAAAAACCACTCTTCATAACATAAGGATCATGTCCAACATATTGTAGCGTGCACGAATAAGTAGACCCGGACCCTGGTTAACGTAGTCGCTTTCGGTGTGGGAGCCACGGGTTTGCGTCCCGGACTGCCCCCCCCCCCGAATTCGCTGCACTGGTGTCAGAAGTGGGATGGTTAGACCGTGAGGCCATCGGAAGCACGTGCGCCCAGAGACGTGAGGGCATAGGGAGCCGATATGCTGAAGCGCGGGGGACGCGCTTCCTGAAGGAGCGGGGGGGGGGGTAGTGTAGCGTGCACGGACAAGTAGACGCGTTAGCCCTTTAAGGGTCGGACCCTTCAGGCGACTGGTTAACGTTGTCGCCCGTGGAGCGGGAGATCCGGGTTCGCGTCCCGGCTGCGGCGGTTCCCGGGCTGCCCCCCTCCCCCGATTCGCTACAGCATCTTCCCTTCAGTTGATACCTTTCTCTTATAATATCGTCTAAACTAGCACAGTTCGGGTTAAACTAGGCCCATCCGGTCCGTTCCGCTTTTCACTTCCTGCCCTCCATCTGAATCTCGCGCGTCATCAGAATCACGTGACTGCAAACAAGCTATTGCGTCTGTAGGGACGCTCGACCAAGCCGGAGGTAACACGGGGATTCGAACCGGCGACCCCCGTGTTGGTAGGCAACGGAACAGACCGCTACGCTACCCGGACAATTAATGTTGAAAGAAAAAAAAACAAAAACAAAACACGACCTGGAATCCCTTGGTCAGTAGTTCAAAACATACACAACACTTCTCAGTAAGCAATTCAGCAGTTTTTGTCAGTGGCTCTGGAAGTGTGTTATTTTACAGAAGGCCCGGCTGCAGGGCTCGCAGTGCTTAGAAACACAGGGGAGGGTAATGAACGGGAAAATAAAACGTGAAATTACCGTGCTTTTGAATGAACTTGCTCTCGGATGTTTCCCCACCCAAGTCTTTTTTTTTCTTCATTCTGACCAGACCTTGCAAAAGGCTGTGTGTGAACACGTGTGTGTGATCCAAACACAGTTTTCCATAGACTCCATCCATGGATTTAACAGGCGACCATGCACAGAATCACTTACCTCTCTAGACACGCACGCACACACACACACACACACACTCAAACAGGCACTTTATAGCGCTGAATAAATGTCGTACTTGCCCTGGATTGAGAATTTTGGACAGGGAAAAGCTGTTTATGTGTGCGAGTAAGCACGTGTGTGTGTTGTGTCTGTGTGTGAACGCACGTGTGCCCTGGATATAGTCTGTGATCACAAAAACATGATACTGAATGTTCCCTATTTTCCGTCCTTGTATAATAGAAGCATGTTCCCCCCGTGTCTGCGTGGGTTTCCTCCCACAGTCCAAAGACATGTAGGTCATTTGAATCAGCCGTACTAAATTGCCCCTAGGTATTAATATGTGTGTGTGTGTGTGTGTGTGTGTGTGTGTGTGTGTGTGTGTGTGTGTGTGTGTGTGTGGGTATCCTGTGTGATGGCCTTGCAGCCTGTCCAGGGTGTCTCCCCGCCTGGCGCCCAATGACTGCTGGGATGGGCTCCAACATCCCCGCGACCCTGAGAGCAGGATAAGCGGTTCGGATAATGGATGAATGGATGGATATTAAAAGCAGTCCTAAAAAGAGCCCCAATCTATCTCTGTTGCTGTATCTGTTAACAAATATCCAGTACTCAATATAACAAATACTCAAACACTCAAAATACTCAAACAACTACTCCAGCACTGTTCTCTCACCATTGGCCAGTCAGGACGCTTGAGACGGGGTTTTAAAGCACTGTTAATTATGTGATAGGTTAAGAGGAGAGGTGATGATCAGCGAGCAGCAGTATGGTTTCATGCCAGGAAAGAGCACCACAGATGAGATGTTTGCTTTGGGAATGTTGATTGAAAAGTATAGAGAAGGTCAGAAGGAGTTACACTGTGTCTTTGTGGATTTAGAGAAAGCATATGACAGGATGCTGAGAGAGGAGGTGTGGTATTGTATGAGGAAGTCGGGAGTTGCAGAGAAGTTTGTAGGAGTGGTGCAGGATATGTATGAGGGCGGTGTGACAGTGGTGAGGTGTGCGGTTGGAATGACAGATGGGTTCAAGGTGGAGGTGGGGTTACATCAAGGATCGGCTCTGAGCCCTTTCTTGTTTGCAATGGTGATGGACGGGTTGACGGACGAGATCAGGCAGGAGTCTCCATGGACTATGATGTTCACGGATGACATGGTGATCTGGAGTGAGAGTAGGGTGCAGGTGGAGGAGAGCCTGTCTCTGAAATGAGCCGTGATTGGCTAAATTCTTCCGTTCCGGGCTAGTTTCTTTAAAGTCTGAATACGGAGCCAAGAGGGTGCGGAAGTCTAGCTTTCTCTCAGACCACTTGAATTGCAACATGCTGAAAGGTTATTATGGATTCTTTTGCCCAATGACGCCATAGAAAAACAACTACTTACCCCGGCTTTAGTACTTAATAAATGATCTTTTTGAGACCTACTTTTGTGTTAAAGTCCATGTTTTTTGTGTTCATTTTTTCCATGTCTTAAGTGTAGGACAGTACTTTATAAATGAAGCTGTGCTATTACTTTCTTGCAAGACCTAGGGGGAAAAAAAGGAAGTTGCATAAATATTAGTCTGGAGAACAAATAGTTTGTTTTCAGTCTGAGCTGTCCCTGGTTAAACAAGGCGTCTATGGGCTCAGCCATTAAGACTCTGCAGGGCATGCTTCCCAGACTCAGGCATTCGACAATTTTCATGTGTTCAATTACCTTCAGTTTTCTGGCTCAAGGTTTTCCTTTCCACTGTCCTCTCTCTCTCTCTCTCTCTCTCTCTCTCTCTCTCTCTCTCTCTCTCTCTCTCTCTCTCTCTCTCTCTCTCTCTCTCTCTCTCTCTCTCTCTCTCTCTCTCTCTCTCTCTCTCTCACTCGCTCTCTGTTGTTTCCTGCTTCTCCCCCTCCAGTCTGACCTTCTGCCCACCTTTCCCTTTATAGGATATGGTATCCATCTGTCTCTGAGCAAGCATGCACTCCCTCGGTAGCGGCCAGCACAGAAAGCCCCCTTAGTGCATCCATCCTGCTTTGCCATTAACCGGAACGGGCCGCCATTATTGACACCCAGCCCAAGGGTCATGTCACGTCATATGAAATGCAGTAGTGTACCGTCGGGTGTCAGTCAGGGGCTTCAGCAGGGGCGGATCTACAGGGTGGCAAGGGGTGGCAGCTGCCACCTCTGGGACACACTCTTGCCACCCCTGTTGCCACCCCATTTATTAATCAGATAATATGTTTTTAAAGTATATTTTATGTACATGCATGTTGAAGGTCAATGAGACCCGCACCAAACTCATCTCAAACAGAAGTCGCCGATTTCGAATCCCCCTCCCCCTCACAGGCGCGGATCTACAGGGTGGCAAGGGGTGGCAGCTGCCACCTCTGGGACACAGTCTTGCCACCCCTTTGCCACCCCAGGAAAAAATCTCTAGATCCACCACTGGGCTTCAGTAACGAACTTAGACCCCCCACACACACACACACACACGTTTCTCATATGGGTGCCATAGCCACATACAAAATACACTATTACGCACTATACACACTACTGGATCAACACCAACAAGACAGCTGATGTTCCACAACCACAACGCACACCACTGTGCACTGTAGCAGCTATTGCAGCCTCACCATCACATCTTCCTTTATGTCACTCAGCAAACAGATTTCACATGCACACCACATGGTGTACACTCGCTAGCCCTTGGCTAATGGGTCGGACCCCCCAATGTAGCGAATTCAGGGGGCAGCCGGGAAGAGAACCCGGGTTTTCTGCACCACGGGCGATCTACGTTAACCACTCGACTAAAGGGTCCGACCTTTAGCCAAGGGCCAGCGAGTCTAGTCATCTGTGGTCGTTTTATATATATATGTTTATATCCATCCATCTATCCATCCATCCATCCATCCATCCATCCATCCATCCATCCATCCATTCATCCATTATCCAAACCGCTTATCCTGCTCTCAGGGTCGCAGGGTTGCTGGAGCCTATCCCAGCAGTCGTTGAGCGGCAGGCATCGGTTCAAAGAAATGACTACACAATGTTCAACTCTACTTAATTGTATACTTTCTGGTACACAATAGCCATTGTCATCTGAGCAGACGCAGCTGAGCTGCATTAGCTCTAGGCCTCTTGTCCTCAGTTGGCCTCTTTTCTATACATGGTGATGAAGGTCACTCTGTCTGACTGAAATGTTTGCTTTTCTTTGACACTGCACCTTTCATTTTGTAGCTATTGTGTACACTATTTTCATTATCTAAAAAGTCTTTCGCCTTTGCAAACGGCCTTGCTGTGTGTTATTTTTTTGGGGGGGGGGGGTTGCCTGTATTGTTTGGTGTGTGGGTTCTCCTCATCTCACAAGTCACAGAGAGGCAAACTAAATCACATGTTTTGTGGAACTGCAGCTGTGTGTTCCACCTGACCAGGAATCAGGAAGAGTTTGTTGTCGTTTCTTTCATGCACTTGCGCACACTAAAGAAGCGAAATGTCGTTTCACCCAACCCACAGCGGTGCAACACAAATTTCCAAAAATGACACCACCAAAAACATACGAAAACACAAAACAGAGGGGGGAAAAAAACCACACAAACAGTTAACAACGCAGTCCACTCAATGCAGAACGGTCCAAAGATTCCTCCTTCCAGAGAACCAACGCCAGCCAGGAAGACTGCCGGAACCGCCGGTCTGCATGGGCTAGCAGTTAGCTTAGCTTGCCCCACTTCCGCGTCCTGTCAGACCGCCCTCGGTGCTTCCTCCACGGACGCAGCGCCGAGCGGGGCCGTGGTCCCTGAGCCCACAGGACGCGGCAGACCGAGCTCTCTCAGCCGACCCAGTGCCAGCTCTCCCAGCCATTAAATGAAAAATAAAATCGAAGATCAAAATAAAATCTTCACACGATGACACAAACTTAGACGTGGACAAAGACACTGCACAGTCGGTACTGGGTGAAGCCGCTGCAAACGTGAGTTCCTGCCGCCATCTTCTCACATATACATACATTACCCGACATAATGTCAGCAGTGGCTGAAATAACTTAATGAAACCATCCATCCATCCATCCATTATCTGAACCACTGATCCTGCTCTCAGGGTCACGGGGATGCTGGAGCCTATCCCAGCAGTCACTGGGCAGCAGGCGGGTAGACACCCTGGACAGGCCGCCAGGCTATCACACAGGGCCCACACACACACACATAGACATTCATACCTAGGGACGATTTTAGTACGGCCAGTTCACCTGACCTACATGTCTTTGGGAGGAAACCCACACAGACACGGGGAGAACATGCAAACTCCACACAGAGGACGACCCGGGACGACCCCCCAAGGTTGGACTACCCCGGGGCTCGAACCCAGGACCTTTTTGCTGTGAGGCGACCGCGCTAACCACTGCACCGCCGTGCCGCCCTAATGAAACCATGTTCAATGAAAATAGACACACATTGTTGTGCACCTCTCGTCACCCTGTTTCACTGCCAGCCTCGTCCCCACCTGGGGATGTCCAACTGAAGACAGCGGGCAGAAACTACAAAAACATCACCGTCTTCCTTCAAACTCGCACTCCCCCCCCCACCCCCCAGACTGGCCTTTCTCTTGTAACCGGGTGGAGACTGGGTGAAACCGTGGATTACATTACCCTTTAAATATTTTAGCCTTCTGGTGTTCATTGGGTTGTCCTCTGCAGCAAAACCCCAACCATCTGGAATGTTGGAACACTTAATCATCTTAATCGTCTCGCTCGTAAAGTCTTGCCCATTTTGCATCCGGATCCTTCAGCATCTGTACCAGTTCATATCGGAGCCGGCCCAGGAGTTTAGATATTATTGGTTGGGGTGGATCACGGCGGAGGTGGGTTGCCGTCTCGGTGCAGCCGGGCGGTGCTTTTATAGAAGCATGTCTGGGTTCAGAAGTGCAGCGGTCAGACGCCACATCCCTGGAACCACAATCCAGCTGACGTAGACTTGGATCCGAACCAAGCCGCCTCAGCTACATCTTCCAGACAACTCTGCTCTCCTCTCTTCTCCGCCACCATTTCACCGGCTAGCCAAATGTCTCCTTTCTCAAAGAAGACAAAAAACATCTCAACCTAAAACTCAACACCACATTTTTTTTGGTGTGTGCTTTAATTAGGTTTGTGTTTTAGGTTGTAAAAAGAATACTGCCTTGAGATCCCCCCCCCCCACACACACACACACACACTGCAGATAATAGTGTCATTGCCTTATCCGTGGGAAACATGGAGTTGAGAGATAACGCCAATGTCCCTTATCCCCTCCCATATTCTGACACTGAGGCGGCCATCTATCAGTCCTTACCCCGTCCCAGTAGCGACGAGTCACTTCCTCAGTGCTACACTGCTGTGGGGCCATGATCCACATAGTTACACTTCCACCACAATACAAGCTGTTTAACCGTGTTGTTAATGAAATCATTAGGGTATTGTGGGGGTCATGTCTTTAATGACGGTGAGCTGGATGGAGAGTGGTGTGTTATTCTTATCTGTGCGTGCTGTAACTTGCTGTCCTGGGTGTGTTTGGGTCATTATGGCCAAAGCGTTGGTTCCACGCTTCCTGCCTGTAGGAAGTGAGGTATATATACAGGAAACGTGACTAACTGTTTCCCTGCCTCCTGGACTTCAGTGGGAACAGTATTGTGCCTGTTGCTGCTTCCTCTATCTCATTCGCTGCGTTCCTGCCTATGAAAAATGCTAACAGTCCTGTTTACGTCTTCTTCAGCCGCTCCGTCCTCTGTTGTCCAGAGATCCCAAATCCTCCTCGGTCAGGTTTTCTCTTTCTGTCTCGTTCCAGCTCATTGACACGTTTGCACTGGAGATCGGGGAGCTCAAGCAGGAGATGGTCCGGAGTTCCCCCGAGCCGGACCAAGAGCCCATGGCCCTACAAGGGTGAGGTTTGATGTGTCCGAAAACGTTTTCTAACTTGACTGAGCAACAGGATGTTGAACAAAGCTTAGATATGTTTTCTGTGTTGTGTTTGTGGTTTATGTGGATGTTTTGTGTGACTTGATGCTTGGTGCTACTTTCTGTTACCCTCATTCCTTTCCACCACATTTTAACCAGTCAGATAGGTTGGCACATGGCAGAGCATGCCTGCGCTGCTCATCTTGGCCAGCAGGTGGCGCAGAATGTTCTATCTCCCCTGCCTCACTCTCGTTCTCTTTCCCTCTCATCCTCTCTCTGCTGCCCACCCTGCCACCCCTTCCTTAGGCTGGAGGGAGTCGTCAGCGGGGTGTACCTGCAGTCCCCCCACTCTTGTGGTGGGGCAGGAGGTGAAAGGGACTCTGGGTACGACTCCCTGCGGAGGAGGATGAGCGTGCTGGACAGGCTGACCCAGACCCACCCAGTGTGGCTGCTGCTGGCGTTCAGCGAGGAGGAGGCCAGACGTGTCCTGCTCAAACAGCCGCTAGGGGTAAGGAGTAAGGGCGGCGGGGGCGGGGGGGGGGGTCAATGATAAAGGGGCAGTGTTATGAAGTTACTATGGAAAAAAAACAACAACTGGTGTTTTGTAGATTATGATAGAAGACGTACATATATAGAGAGGTAAAAAAATAAACAAATATGTTACCAGGGTACGCATTCACCCCTGGACTCCCCACCCTACATAGATTCTTGTCCAACTCTCAATTTGTTTTACATATTTACTTTGTAAAGTGTCCTTGAGTTCTGGAAAGGTGCTCTAAAAATAGCCATTATTATTATTATTATTATTATTATTATTGGTAGTATCCCCCTAAAGAAAAAGTATGGGCTCCGGGTGGCGTGGCGGTCTATTCCGTTGCCTACCAACATAAGGCTCGGCGGTTCGAATCCCCGTGTTACCTCCGGCTTGGTCGGGCATCCCTACAGACACAATTGGCCATGCCTGCGGGTGGGAAGCCGGATGTGGCTATGTGTCCTGGTCGCCGCACTAGCGCCTCCTCTGGTCGGTCGGGGCATTTGTTTGGGGGGAGGGGGGATTGGGGGGGAATAGCGTGATCCCCTGGCGAAACGCCCCACTGTCAGGTGAAAGGAAGCAGCTGGTGACTCCACATGTATCGGAGGAGCCATGTGGCAGTCTGCAGCCCTCCCCGGATCGGCAGAGGGGGTGGAGCAGCGACCGGGAAGGCTCGGAAAAGGGGGGTAATTTGCCAGGTACAGTTGGGGAGAAAAAAGGGGGAAATTTTTAAAAAAGTAAAATGAAATTCGGTATGCATGTCCCATGAGTCTAAACTTGGAAAAAAAATCTAAATGAAATGTGTAAATGTCTGCACATGATTTACTACCGCCTGTGCTTTAACTGCCTGTAGAGTTGTTATGGTAGATGTGCAGAATACTGTGTCCACAACATTGTTGTGCAGTTTTCTACTGTGTACTCATTGTGCAGTATACTATGTCTAATGTTATAGTTGTGCAGTAGTATACTGTGTCTAATGTTATAGTTGTGTAGTATACTGTGTCTAATGCTATAGTTGTGCAGTAGTATACTGTGTCTAACATAGTTGTGCAGTATACTGTGTCTAATGTTATAGTTGTGTAGTAGTATACTGTGTCTAACATTATAGTTGTGCAGTATACTGTGTCTAATGTTATAGTTGTGCAGTATACTGTGTCTAATGCTATAGTTGTGCAGTAGTATACTGTGTCTAATGTTATAGTTGTGCAGTATACTGTGTCTAATGTTATAGTTGTGTAGTATACTGTGTCTAATATTATAGTTGTGTAGTAGTATACTGTGTCTAATGTTATAGTTGTGTAGTAGTATACTGTGTGTAATGTTATAGTTGTGTAGTAGTATACTGTGTCTAATGTTGTAGTTGTGCAGTATACTGTGTCTAATATTATAGTTGTGTAGTAGTATACTGTGTCTAATGTTATAGTTGTGTAGTAGTATACTGTGTGTAATGTTATAGTTGTGTAGTAGTATACTGTGTCTAATGTTATAGTTGTGCAGTATACTGTGTCTAATGCTATAGTGCAGTAGTATACTGTGTCTAATGTTATAGTTGTGCAGTATACTGTGTCTAATGTTATAGTTGTGTAGTATACTGTGTCTAATATTATAGTTGTGTAGTAGTATACTGTGTCTAATGTTATAGTTGTGTAGTAGTATACTGTGTGTAATGTTATAGTTGTGTAGTAGTATACTGTGTCTAATGTTGTAGTTGTGCAGTATACTGTGTCTAATGTTGTAGTTGTGTTGTAGTATACTGTGTCTAATGTTATAGTTGTGCAGTATACTGTGTCTAATGTTATAGTTGTGTAGTAGTATACTGTGTCTAATGTTATAGTTGTGCAGTATACTGTGTCTAATGTTATAGTTGTGTAGTAGTATACTGTGTCTAATGTTATAGTTGTGCAGTATACTGTGTCTAATGTTAAAGTTGTGTAGTATACTGTGTCTAATATTATAGTTGTGTAGTAGTATACTGTGTCTAATGCTATAGTTGTGTAGTAGTATACTGTGTCTAATGTTATAGTTGTGCAGTATACTATGTCTAATGTTATAGTTGTGTAGTAGTATACTGTGTGTAATGTTATAGTTGTGTAGTAGTATACTGTGTCTAATGTTGTAGTTGTGCAGTATACTGTGTCTAGTATACTGTGTCTAATGTTATAGTTGTGTAGTAGTATACTGTGTCAAACGTTATAGTTGTGCAGTATACTGTCTCTGATGTTATAGTTGTGTAGTAGTATACTGTGTGTAATGTTATAGTTGTGTAGTATACTGTGTCTAATGTTGTGGTTGTGCAGTATAGTGTGTGTAACACATTATTATAGTTAGTGTGGGTAAATCAAAGCAACAGACAACAATATGTTGTGTGCGCACATCTCTTTCCCTTCATAAAGAACAAGGTCTAAGCATCTGTTCTTTACTGAGCCAGATGTCCCTGCTGTCAATGGATTGAGAGATGTTTACAAAATATGTTTGTAATTTTACGGTGCGTAAAAAGACATTTCATAACAACTTAGCTGAGCCTTGAAAGTATTTTGGGTGGGTCACGTATGTCTATTCTACTGCATCACGTCTACACAGTTTGGTTTACTGGCATAGTAAAGTGTATTAACTTGACCAGCAACCTGCCTGGCCTGTCTGGAAGCCAAAACAGTTAGGTGAATTACCTTAAAATGAGATTTACGTTACATATACTTCAATAAGAGTGTTGGGAAACTTATAGAAATAGAAACATGTCATCAAAAAAATTAAAGCTTTGTTCATCACACATAATTTTGAGGATGTATAATATTTACCTCTCCGAGAGCTCAGTCAATAGTGCATGAAATTGAAATATTTACCTAAAGAGGTAAAATTGTCTATAAAATGCCACTGCTCTTAGATACTTGCATTTAACAGGGGAATTACTTTTATATCAATTCTGTGCAGGTCTTCCTGGTCAGAAAATCCACAATGCTGCAGAAAAAAGTCCTGTCTGTGCGTTTGAACGAGGATGGGTCAGAACCCTCTATCAGGAACTACCTTGTCAAAGAGAGCCAGTACAGTGAGTATCACAACACATCTGTCATGATTTAAATCATATCCAATAATAGACTGTGGTGTTGGATTGGCTCACATGCAGGTGGGTGGAGTTTACTGCACAAGGCCATTCAGAAAGTGAGTCAGTGGACAGTGTATTAGTTTGACCATCAAAGAGTCTCAGCTTTCTATTGCTCATTATTTTATCCAGTTGGGTAAACACCACCCATCCATTCCGTCCATTATCCAAACCGCTCATCCTGCTCTCAGGGTCACAGGGATGCTGGAATCTATCCCCGCAGTCATTGGTCGGCAGGCAGGAAGAAACCCTGGACAGGCCGCCAGTCCACCACAGGGCCTAAACACCACCCATTTTGGAAAAATTAAAAAGAACAAATCAAATAGTCCACAAATCTGAATGAATGGCTAGGTGGTGTCCCTGGATAGGACATCAGAGCTCGCTTTTCCACTTCCTCCATATACAAGTTGGCCACTTTAAGTGAAACTGGGGAACCCACAGCACACCCATGCTTCTTCTGCCTGTAGTACTGCTCTGTGTATGTGAAGTAGGTGGACTGAAGACACAGCTTCAGGAGCAGACACACTTGGTCAGTGTTAAAGGGTGGTCCTTTTGCTAAGGGTGGGGTCGTCCTGTAATTTCATACGGACTGCCTCCACTGCTTCATCAACGGGTCCACACATGAAGAGAGACGTAATACCATAAGAGACCATTGTTTCATCTACCTCCATAATGACATCCCTCACCTTATTCACGAAATCCATAGTGTTCTGAATATGATGTTCAGTACCGCCTACCAATGGGTCAAGAATAAATGCCAGAAACTCAAGAGATGATGTAGGTCACTGAGTTAATCATACAAACAATAGACCATAATGGTACATCCTGTTTATGTATCTTAGGTAAACTATACAGACGAGGTGTCGCTTCCCCTGAGTATAATCTATGGTACAAAATTCTGTCAATAGCATTGTCCTGTTCTAGCAGCTTCAGACACTCAATCGCCTTTTTTTTGTAATTGCTGCCTGGATCTCATTTCAGGCACTCATACATATTTATGAGTATTTATGCCCAGTAACATCATAACTTTCTCATGATAGTCTGTCTGGTTTACCAAAACAGTGCATCTGCCTTTGTTTGCCGGGAGTATGATGAAGCTATTGTCCTTACTGAGAGTCGTGAGTGCATTACTCTCGTCTCTGCTGATGTTGGATTGCAGCGGCTTCAAATTGCTGAGGCAGGCTGAAGCTTTTGTCTGCAGTTACGCCGCTTCTGAGTCCATGATGTTGTTTTTATGTATCACCGATTCCATGGCTGGGAGGCTGCAGTACAGCAGGGTAGGGAGACGGTTTCAATATTATAGACCAAGCTGCCAGTCTGATAATCGATACTATGAGAAATTCCCTGACTAAACACATTAATTAAACTAGTCGACTCGACATCCACACTAGGTTTAAACCCAGCAGGCTCCCTAATCACCTACAGCCCGCTGAATGATAACTCCCTAGTTTATTTTCGAGTTGAAGGAATGAGGCAATTTTAGTATCTATGTAAAGATTTCCTATACAGCACAGTCCCCTTTCCGACCAGTCCAGAAACACTCTATCCATCTATTCAAGAGGTTGGGAACTGAAACTGCTGGATCAGATAAATCAATATGTCATCAGTATATAAATTCACAAAACTTTCAACATTACTAAATTTTACACCATGGACACCTGACTCTTGATTCCTATTGCAAGAGGTTTTAAAGCAATATCAAAAAGGAGGGGAGAAAGGGGATTGCCCTTCCTTACACCACATGGTAGGTTCAAAGGCTGGGATTTGTCTGTAGTAGTGAGAATATAAGATACTGGATTAGAATACATTATTTTGACCCACTCTATAAGGTCACCACGAACCCAGATCATTTCTGTGCCTCAAATATATAAGGCCATTCAATCTGATCAAATGTCTTTTGGGCATCAAGATATTCAGTTCATGTCCTTTACATGAACTGAATATAGTGTATTTAAAAGCAGACGAACATTACTAAATAAAAATCTACCAGGGATAAATCCGGTCTGATCGGGACGTACAATTTTTGAGATATGATTACCCAAATTGGGGCCAGGACTTTAGTTATTACCTTCTGATTGCAATTTAAAAGAGTAATGGGTCGTTATCTTACAGGGTCGGTCTCTTTTCCCTTTTTTACAAGTAAGCAAATATTTGCTTCGTAGAGTAAATTACAGAGCCTCTTATTTTTCATTGAATTGTTCACCAGGGACTATTTTTTCATGAAATGCCTTGTAGAATTCACAGCCAAGCCATCTGGGTCTGCTACATTTCTGGAGGGAAACGCTCGGATAGCATCCAATAGGTCATCCTTAGAGACTGAGGTGTCAGTGTCATCTCTCAAAGTGCCATCTAGTTGAGGGGCATTTAGATTGATAAAAAGTTACAAAAATCTGCTTCAGTGGCCTTGACTTTGCTAAAATATAGTTCCTTATAGAAGTCCCTGAAGCAAACATTTATCTCTTTTGGGTTAGTAACCAATTAATTTGATTTAGATTTAACCCTATGGATGGCTTGATTAGCCTGCTCACCTCTGAGTTGACTTTCTAACAATTTCCCTGGTTTATCTCCGAGTTCGAAATGTTTCTGCTTGAGTTTTAGTAAAAGGCTCCGGACGCATTTGTTAAGGATGGTATTATATTCATATTTCATTTGTAAAATCTTACTGTAGTCAGATTGTAAGAGGATCTGTAAGCCTCTTCAAGTACTGGAAGCATTTTTTTCAATGATGATAGGACGACTGTAAAGTTTGCTTCTTTTAGATGATTCAAATGAAATAGTGTGGCCCCTTGTCACAACCTTAAAGGCCTCCAACAGAGTAGAATCCGAGACCTCCCATTATCATTAGTGATAAGAAACTCATATATATAGTATATGTGCAGTCATATGCTCAATGAAAGAGTGGTCTTCAAGGAGGAGAGGTTTGAAGCACCAGCTGTACTTTTGTTTAGATAGGATATTTTTAAATTGAATGATCAGATATCAAAATATTATGGTAGGAAGAGTTGTGTAATGCTGGGTAGTAATTCATAAGATATCAGGAAATAATCAATCCTAGTGTAAGACTTATGGACATGAGAGTAGAAAGAAAAATCTTTGTCAGAAGGATGCCGCAGTCGCCAGAGATCAACCATGTTCCTTTTTTGATTAGATCGTTCAATGTTTGCATTGAGGCCATGGTAGGAGGTGGTTTTGTTGAGAGTCTGTCCAAGATTGGATCCAGGTAACAATTAAAGTCACCTCCAATAATAACATTGGGGCTGGAAAAGCCTTAAGAAAGAAACCAGGATTGTCAATGTGACCTGCAATCCTTATGTACCTGTCATGTGGGTCTGCTGTCACAGAGTCAAGACGAAATGCAATCTCATCATCTCATCATCAGTCACTTCTCTGGGGTCGGGTCATGGTGGCAGCAAGCCAAGTAGGGCACTCCAGACATCCCTCCCCCCAGCAATACCCTCCAGCGCCTTCTGGGAGATCCCAAGGCGTTCCCAGGCCAGATTGGACATGTCGTCCCTCCAGCGAGTTCTGGGTCTATCCCGGGGTCTCCTCCCAGTTCCTTCCAGCGAAATGGAATATTTTTACGAAAAAGAATCGCAACACCTCTGGTCTTGCGAGTAAAAGGCGTTTGGAAAACCTGAGATACCCAATTTGCTCTCAGCCTGCACTGTTCATTTGCACCGATACGCGTTTCCTGGAGAAAAATAATGTCTGGTGTAAATGATTGCAAGAAAACGTCACCCCTTTTAATTACGTGACCAAGACCCTTCACATTCGATGAGACCAATGTTAGGTTATTATTAATGCTGCTGTGTGTAATGCTGTCAGATACTGACATTGTCCCTGAGATTCAATTCAATTCAAAACTTTATTGCAGACTCAGGGTCCATAACAAAGACAAATAGGTAAAAGACAAACCCTAGACAATACACGGAGTAAACACAATAAAATAACATAAATGGAACAAATCAGTGTCTTATAAGAAGACAGCTATACCAGTGGTCTCACTGCCAGGATTGGTAGCGTGTGGCACTGAATCCTATATTAGTTAAGCTGTTGATGATTACATTATCAGAGTCACTGAGCCGGCAAATAAATGTATACATGAGCTTTCTTAGAAGAGCCTGAAAGGTACTGACTCCTGCAGCCACAAACATTTCACTTGCACTACACCATCTAGGTCTTTTTAGTAGTATTCTCATAGCATCATTATAAGCTACCCGAAGCCTCTGTAAGCTTGTTTTTTTATAGTTTGACCACAGGTCTGCAGTATAGAGTGTTGTACAATATGCTCTGAACAGAGACATCTTCACACTAACTGAGCACATACCAAACTTGCGTGACAGAGTGTTTGCTTGTGCATACATCATGCGGCATTGCCTATAGATATCATCATCGTCTGTCATTTGTTCAGTAATATAGTGCCCAAGATATTTCACCTTATTACATACCATAAGATTATTATCAGACAATTTAAAATCAGGACATGTTAGATGATTGACCTCTTTGGTTCTGCAGATCATGACAACACTCTTACTAGCATTGTATCTGATATCATGCTCCACACCATACACAGAACATATATCAAGGAGCTGCTGGAGACCAGCGCTACAGGGACTAAGAATGACAAGGTCATCTGCATACATAATATGGTTCACCAAGCTAATAACCAATCATACACCCAGTGTTACAGGCTTTCAACTGCTTGGACAAACCATCAGTATATAACTTGTAGAGAACTGGAGACAGAATTCCCCCTTGTCTGACGCCATTGCTAACCCCAAATGGGGCTGAAACACTATTACCCCATTTCACTTGCATAGTCTGGTGGGCATACCAATAAGCCAGAATTCTCACAATGTATTTGGGCACCCCTCTTTGACTCAATTTAATGAACACCTTTCTATGATTAACACGATCAAAAGCTTTAAAAGCATCAATAAAACACATAAGAACCGATGAGTTTTGGCCTCTGTATTTGTTTACAATTTCCTTTAAGGCATATATACATAAGTCAGTGCCATGTTTAGCTTTAAAACCAAACTGGTTATCTGTGGAGTTGATAAATTCATGCGCTCTATCCAGCAGTATTCTTTCTAGGACTTTTGACAGTATGCTGGCTAGAGCTATAGGCCTGTAGTTATCTAGGCTGCATACTTTACCAGCTTTGTCCTTAATGACTGGCGCTAACAGTACAGACAATATTGAGTCTGGTAACAAGCCATGGACCATAAAGCCAGTAAAACAGATAGCAAGGAGAGGAGCTATCCTCAGACTGGCATATTTAAGGTGTTCAGCAGTAATTTGATCTAAGCCACTTACCTTGTTAACAGACAGCTTGTGTATAGCTTGGTACACCTCCTGTGACATGATCACCATTGAATCATCACTCTCAATATTGCCCACCTTATACAGATCACTGTGGACACAATTGAATAAGGTACTATAATGCTGTCGCCATAACTCAACAATATTGTCTGTACCGGAGAGACCATCAACAGTGCATGGTAGAGAGGTTTTACAGTTGTTGAGAGCTCTCACTTCTTTCCAAAAATTAGCAAGATTATTTCCTAGCAGCTTCTTAGCCATGGAATCCGCCCTCGTGGCTTGCTCATTTTTACAGAGGAAGCAAATGGTGTGCTTGTATCTTGCATTAGTAAGCTTCTTGTGTTCAAGCTGAGGCCCTTGTCTGGGTCTGCCTGCCATAGCCCATGATTTAAAGGCTTCACGTGCTTCTTCATGATACCCAGCTACATACTTGTTCCAACCAGGCCTGACGTTATGTGTCTTATTTTTATACTTATAGTAGAGCTTACTACCTTCATACAGAGCACTAACAATATCATCATACATGTAGCAGTGATCTCTCCTATGCCTCATATCCTTACAATTAATGTCTCTGCACATAACTGCATCTCTAAGTAGATGTATATTACCCAAGGTTTCATCTGTACGGGCATGATAGGCTAAGATGTCCTCCTTTGTAAGAGTTGACCAGTCCAACCTTTCTGCATTATCACTATCTCCATTACTGGACAGCACAGGCAGATATTCAACATTACAGCCATAGCAAGAGGTATGTGATCAGTCATTGCTGCCCGATACATAATACCCATACTCCCCAATGAGGCATGTGCATCAGCAGTGCAAATACAGTGGTCCAGCCATGACGTAGTGTGCCAGACCTCACTTGTGTATGTACAAGTATTTGTAGGCAACAAGACTTTGCCTGACAATATAAGATTATAATTTTGACAGAACTGAACCATGTGGTTAGCAAATAACGAATTCCTGTCTGAGATATCAGCATTCAAATCCCCAATGACACACACTGGAAGAAGTATTATCTTGTATAAAGGAATTGATGGATGCAAGCCTATTTAAATATTCATCCTCATTCTGCTGGCACTCATAGGGTGTATACACATTTAGGATAAAGAATTCCCTGTCATTGTGAGTAAACTGTATAGCAGTGCACCAGTCAACACCAAGCCTAACCACATTTATCAATGAGTCAAGCTTCTTGTTCCATGGAATAGCCACACTCCCTGGTATCCTGCCTCTGACTAGTCCCACGCCAAGGTCAGTTGTAGACTCCCTAGCCCATGAAAGTTCCCATTGAAGGAGTTTAGTTTTTCCAGCTCTTGCTTTGCTAAAAATGTCTCTTGCACACATATAGTATGTCACAGTTCTCCAAAAGGTTTTCAACAACTATGCGGCGAGCTTTATCCCCTGCGCTCTGGCCCAGACGCAGGCCACGACAGTTGTATGACAAAACCCAAATGTTCATTTAGCAAGACTAGTGAGTGATCATATCACCAGCAGGCATACTCATCCCCCCACAACAAAAGCAGCGTTTGACCCGATAACTCCACCCCTGCGCGGCTCATAATAGCGCCGGACAAGTGCCCCTTCAGGCCAGAGGTCTGGATTGTATATTTCGCCAACCTCATTGCATTCGGCAGATATTTTAAATGAGCCGAATCTACTGTGTACAGAGCCAATCACATCACGGCCAAGTTTCTCTTTAAGATACCCAGATAGAGTGTCAGCGTCTAGGTCTGGTGTGAACTTGGTGGCAAAAACACTCACCAGCTTCGTCTTTACCACCTTGATATTAAGACAAACTTGCAATGTGCACTATTCACAGAGGATTGGGGAATAGTTGCAATCACAGCATTGTAAAATGGTGACAGATTTACTCTTAGGCACCCCTTGGTTCAGGGATAGTGGTTCCCTCTTCACATAGACGGCCTCTTTGACTCCCCGTTCAAACCAGAAACTGGTCATTGGTTTGGGTCATTATGCCACTGTATTGTTTATAAGGGTGGGGGATACCTGCAGTCAGTTTAGACAGAAGAGGTCACTCAGATGAGTGATGAAACGTTTCTCTCAATAAATTTGTGTCCAGATGAACTGATTCAACTTTCTGTGATTTCCTTACCTGGATCCTGCATCAAGACAAATCCAGATTGTGGTTTTCACAACAAAAAAATGTAGGCACCGTGCTTCAGTTGTGGGGGTCTTGCCAAACAGCTGTGTTGTAAGCAATGAAATGGGAAGAGTGCGATCAATCATCTGTTGCTTTTCCCAGCGGGAGTGAAACACACAGGGGGCGGGGTGGGGCCGTGCCTGCGGCCTGAGCTGGCCTTCGCATATGGGTCAGCCACATTCCGGCTGACTTTTAATATGATATTTGCTGAGGCCTTTGTTGGACCATCAGCTGGAAGTGTTGTATGCTTTTACTTGAGTATAGCTTCTAGTGAAGAGGCATAAGACGGAGGAGTATTTACTGTGGGCAGATGTATTCGTGTCAGAACCCTGGAACCAGCATAACCATAACGCACAAGGTACACGCGGGAAGTGTGACGGTGTCTCAGAAGGGACAAACTTAGATGGCCAATGCGTAACAGAAAGGAATAGAAAATCCTTCTACCGATGCTTTAAAACGGTTGACGTTAACAGTTTGTTGCCAGTAAAACGCACCCTTGCAAATATTGTAAACTTTGGCTATAACCGACTCAAACCATAGTGCCACAAAAGAAAATGTATTTTCCATTAATTAGACCTAGCCGATCTGCAATGCACGCGTGTATGACCGAGGCTTTGTGTGATTCGGTTTTTCTCCCTTTTCATGCACGTGCAGCCTTCTCTCTGGAGGGGTCTGTGATCAGCTTTGCGGACCTGTTTCGGCTCGTGGCTTTCTACTGCATTAGCAGGTAAGTAACCTTCACCCCCCCCCCCCCCAATTCAAATTCAAATTCAAATTGCTTTATTGGCAGGACCAGAACAAAATACAGTATTACCAAAGCATTGTACAAATAACGAATGTTAACAAATATACATACGGGAAGAAGACAATAATATATGCACATAACACAGAAATAAAAAGAAGGTCACTTAAAACTGAGGCCTGATGTAGAGCAGCAGGTCGGTCGTTCTGACTCCCTCGTGTGGTGGCAGGCAGAGATAAACTGTCCTTTCTTTTTCATTTCCCCCTGTATCACTTAGTTTTTCATTCTCTCTCTCTCGTTCTCTCTCTCTCATTCTCTCTCTCTGTCTTTCCTGTCCGCCCCCCCCACCCCCCCCCCACCCACCTCCCTGCTGTCTCACTTACTCTTGGAGCGGTCATTCCTCTGCGATGAGGCGGTGAGTCGAGGATGGAAACCGCACTTATGGAAACAACGTTTGTCGAATAAGCACTCGGCTGTCAGCGTCCTGGGTTTTCGCTTCTTGTTTTAGCTCATGCCAGCTGGGGGCAGTTGGCAGGAAAATTAGGAAACTTGTGCCGCTATCGGTAGCTAAGGTCCAGCACAGCACAAGCTGGCTTCCATAGGGGTTGACCCCCAAAAGACAAAGGAAACATTTTGGGTCTGAATAATGGGGGCATTACGTGTGAGTTCTTCTTAGGAGGTAGAGGTTTATCATGATTTACATGAGACATGTGAATTCACTTTCACTTCCGCGTGTGCCAGAGATCACTCTCTCATTTTGTCAGCCAAACTAATGGCATCATCAGTTTGGGTAGAGGTCATGCAGTGTTACATGAGCTCAGTCTGTTTACAGCAATCCTGATCATGACAAACTGACTATCGCGGTGTGGCGGCACGGTGGCACAGTGGTTAACGCCGTCGCCTCACAGCAAGAAGGTCCTGGGTTCGAACCCCGGGGTTGTCCAACCTTGGGGGTCATCCCAGGTCGTCCTCTGTGTGGAGTTTGCATGTTCTCCCCGTGTCTGCGGTGGGTTTTCTCCGGGTGCTCCGGTTTCCCCCACCATCAGAAAGACATGCATGTTAGGGTTAATATTCCTGTCTGTGCCCGTGACCGAGGCATGGCAAGACAACCTGGAGTTGGTCCCTGGGCGCTGCACGGCAGCTGCCCACCGCTCCTAGCTACACAGCCAAGATGGGTTAAATGTGGAGAGGAATGTCCCCACAGGGATCAATAAAGTATCTCAAATCAAATAAATCAAATATCTTCATACAGTGGAGTAGAACCAGAAACTCTGTTTGCCAAGTGCAAGAAAACGGGCTATTGAAAATTGGGAAATACTGGGCTATGGGAAATTGGTCTTGGGTAGGACGTTAAACTGCAACCGTCAGGTCGTCGGCGACTAAACCGGCACCCCCACTTTAACCCTTGGGTTGTTGTGAGGAGGGTGTGTGGACACCCGGCAGGACTAAAAACAAAACCTGTCAAGGCGCGGATGAGTTCCTGTGTGAACCAGCGGCCATCCCTACCTGGAGAGGGGATAGGGACCACCAGATACCCCCCCCCCCCACTGAAACACAGTGATGACTCAACCTTTTGAGGCATCACTGTGCTCCTACGACCTCAGAAAAGGTTACGGAACAAATGATGACGATGATGACGATGAAGAAAGTGGACAGAGATTTGTTTTGGTACTTGTGGCGCAGAGGTCATAAGTTACAGATGTTTATATTCAAGGCCAGGATTTACCTACATGCTGTCCAAACGGACCATACCAGATGGTTAGGTACACGATATACAGTAAATACACATCTCTGTAGTCCTCCAGTCAGCTGACAGCTCAGAAATGAAGAAAAACAACCCTCATTAACACACTGACATCTGAATACTTTGTCTGTCCTGTTTTTGTGCTATATCTTTTATCACATTTTATCTGTTTTTTGAAGCACTTTGTGACAGTGGTTGTGAAAAGTGATCAAGTTTGTTATCATCATCATCGTCATCATCATCATCGTCATCGTCATTATAAATGCTAATGTTATTGTATGCAGTTGGCTGTGACCTGTCGCTTGCTCGGGCAACAAAGGTCCGTCATTAAAGTAGCAACATGATAATTATAATAAGTTGAGTAATGACGTTTCCACATGACAACGGCGATGATCATTCATATCTCTCTCTTTTTTTGGTTTTAAATTCTTTGTTTTTCACAGCAGTTTAAGTAGAAAATTTATATCAAAACAAAAACAGTTTCATTTTCCTCTGCCGTTCAGGTTTTTCCTTTTCAAGCTTACAAGAGAAAGTGAAAGTAAAAAAAAAAACCAAAATATAAAAATAAGCAAATGTGAAGAACTTTATACAATTTGGGAGATGTAAAGGGTTTACATATCTATCTATCTATCCATCTATCCATCTATCTATCTATCTATCTATCTATCTATCTATCTATCTATCTATCTATCTATCTATCTATCTATCCATCTATCCATCCATCTATCCATCTATCTATCTATCTACTCATATATTTTCGTAATGTGTGTGTGTGTGTGTGGTGTTAGTGTAGATAGCGGGACCGAAAACTAAAGCATTTACGATCCTAATTCTTTTTGGAGGTGGTAGGTATTGTCTCAGAGAGTAAGGGGAAAATCCCAGACAATTAAAATTATGCATAATTATGCATAAATATGCAAAATATGCATTTTTCTAAAAATGGCTAAAAACCACTTTTCTCGGCATTTCAGATGATTCTGAGCATCTTTGATTTTTTTCACCTATATAAAAAAAATTTCTGGGGGGAGGGAGTTGGAGTGGGGGGGGTTAGGGGCAGGGGGAAGGCGGTTAGCTGGCAGGATGGAGAGGAGGGAGATTTAGACGGGTGGATAACCAGTTTATGTATATAGTCCACATATAAATAGTATAGTGTAAGGTTTCCAGATCATTCCTATCTATGTCCACTTGATTTGATATGAATGAGTCGACTCTGTCTCCTTCTTGTCTTTTCTGATGGTTTCCTCTTTCCTTTCTCCCTCAGGGACGTTCTGCCTTTCACACTCAAACTCCCAGAGGCCATTGCATCCGCTAAGACCCAGAAAGACTTGGAAGAGGTGGCTCAGCTGGGAGCAGGTATTTGAAAAGCCCAGCGTGGCGACTGTTTTCTCTCCTGGCGGGGAAATTTGTCATGCACTCTCATGTCATTAGAAAAAGAAAGTAGGGAAGAGGCGGCATCACCGGACTCAAACCAGTCTGGTGTTTGTTCCTCTTAAAGAACCAAACTCCTCTTATCCTCTCCCAACATGCAGACGTCTATCCGGCTGTCCTCTGAAGCGCTCTTTCTCAGGACGTCTCAGTGAGATAGTGTGTGTGCACATTTTGGCGGTCTTGTGTATCGACGAGTGCAGGGTTTTCAAGTGGCAGCACATTAAACGTTTCACTGTCCGTTTTAACTCCTTCTGGACCACTCGGTTCTGGTTTCGCGACAGGTTTGGTGACTCATCTGTGTCACGTTATTCCTGTCTCAGCTGCCGTGGAACCACCGTGAGTCGCTTTCTAATTGTGGAAGCCTGCTGCATAGCTCGGTGCTGAGTGTAGGGAGTGGCGACTGGAACACTACGCTGCACACGGGCAGTACTGACACAAACGCACAATGCAGCCCCGCACACACACACCCCGTCCAACAAGACATGGTCATTTGCATGACTGACATGATTTTACGGCTTGGCAGACCCTCCCTCCAAGTGTTACTAGATCTGGAGAGAACGCTCCCTGTTAATATGCAGACTCAGGCGGATCTTGTGAGGGCGCCGAGCAAGCGGATTTCAAACCTGTCAAGGACTCACCTTCCGTACAAAGAGTGGAAGCTAGTGCATGGAGAATCGGGGGGGGGGGGGTCCGAATTTAACATCCGTTCCATCCATCCATTGTCCGAGCCGCTTACCCGAACTGGGGTCGCGGGGATGCTGGAGCCTATCCCAGCAGTCATTGGGCTGCAGGCGGGGAGACACCCTGGACAGGCCGCCAGGCCATCACAGCCCCCCCCCCCCACACACACACATTCATACCTAGGGGCAATCTAGTACGGCCAATTCACCTGACCTGCATGTCTTTGGACTGTGGGAGGAAACCGGAGCCCCCGGAGGAAACCCACACAGAGGACGGCCCGGGACGGACCCCCAAGGTTTAACTGCCCCGGGGTTCGAACACAGGCAGAGATTAGGGGGCTCACCACCGTGTAGCAGTGACCATAAAGACCTCCGAGGCCTCTGTTCCGCCCAGCTCCGAAGATAGAGCCCGAGTCCGGTTCTCACGTGGGAGGGGAAGTGTACTAGAACCAGTTGCCTGGATACTGAGATATTCTAGGACTTTTGAAACGGTACCCGGCCGCCTCGGCTGCCCCCCAGGTAATGTGAGGGTTCAGGTTCCCATTTCAAAAATAAAGGAGCAATCAAAGTGCGGCCGGGCCCCCAGCTGACAACATGTACACTTCCATCCACACGTCACTCGTCACTGAGGGGGCTGTTGTTCAGCTTGATGTGACAGCTACGTCATGTTTGTGCAGTTGTGCTTGGATACATTGTTGCCTTTCTGTTTTAGCGACTTGATACTGTGTGTGTGTGTTGGATAATGGGCTCGCCGGCTGAGTAGCAGGGAACAATGGAGTGTTTCAGTGGACATGAGTGTCTACCAGAGGAAAATGTCCCTCGCCGTGGCTGTAAAGCAGGGTGTCTGCATGTCTCTAAAAAGTCTTCGGTCACGCGTTCTAAAAGCGGCTGAGTACAGTACATTACACTGTATATGTAAGGGTGGTCGCTAAACAGGAAGTAATGTTTTGTGCCCTCTGATTGGCCGAGAGGCTGAGTTAGATCGCCATGTGACGGTAAGACAGGGACCTCACGGAGGATGCCTGTGTTAATGTCAGTGCAACGTTAAAATGTTGTGTGACGATATAATCACCGGACTCAGTGCAGCAACCGTCAATATTGTAGGGAATTCGGGGGGCAGCCCGGACTCGCCGCTGCCGGGACGCGAACCCGGCTCTCCCGCACCACAGGTGACTACAGTAACCCGAGTTACTGTGCCCCCGAGTTCGCTACAATATACACCACCTAAAAACCGATTTGTAAGCTAGCTATCATCAGGCCATCACGGGGCCGTTAAAATAAACACGTGCTCTTTTAGTGCTTCAGAAATACAACTTTTTCGCCAAAGCAGTGGCGCCATCCTGCACCCCGTTGTCGTCCAAACTGTCCCAACCCGGCGTCGTTCAGTTGTGCTCGGTTTGTGCCCTTAACAGAAACACTTGTGCTCTTTTAGGTCCTCACATACATAGGCCTAGAACGGGAAATGTGAACGCGGTTTGAAAACAAGTGGGACGGATAAGCTAGGGAGAAGTAAAAAAAAAACAGACAAAAAAAACAAAAGACCTGAGCCGTGACCGGTGGGAGGGGAGAGAGAAAGGTACTTCCGCGTTGAAAGGGAAGGGAGAGGAGGACGGAGCAGGAAGCAGGATCTGAGGAGCAGAGTGCAGACGGTGTGGTGTGTTTAGCACCCTCCCACCGCGTGTTCAGCATGGTCCACTCCCCCTCGGCATCGCTGGGTGTGTGTCGGCATCCAGTGACACAGAGCAGAGACACGCGGGGCTCAAATCGGCAGACGTCAGCCACCGCCGAGACACAGAGAAGCTTGGAAGCAGAGAGAGGGGGAGAGAGGGGGGGAGAGAGGGGGAGAGAGAAACTCGTCAAATTAGACACAGAAAGGGAGCGAGGAGGAGACAGCAACTTCAGGAAATGTGACCGGCTGAGTTGTGCTAAAGTAAGTGAGAGATGATTGAGAAAAATGCCTCACAAATTAAATTTACATTCCCGGTACCTTGTTGTTCTGTGAGTGAAAGGTAAGTTGTGCGTCCCTGTTCAGAACCCCCCCCTCCCCCCCCCGCCGCCGCCGGTTGAGTTTCTAGTTTGGACATGCATTGCGCTGTATGTGGCTGACTTAGGTTAATGATTGTCTCCTGGTCTTTGCTTATGTGTTTCAGGCTTCTGGGACTCTGCCCTGGGCAAACAGCTTCACACCTCCCCCTCTCCCTCGCGACCTCTTAGTCGGACCCTCAGCCTGCAGCGCAGCAACAAGAGGAGGGGGTCCAGGGGGAGGCACAAGGGCACACAGCAGAGACAGAGTGGCTCTGGCTACGACAGTGCACCCCCTGCTCTATGGTCTCATGCTCCCCTGGCCTCCTCTCCCTTAGAGAGTAGCCAGTCCAGTGGGGCGGTGTGCTTCGTCAACCCCCTCTTCCTCCAAACGCACCACCACCACCAGGGTGGGGTAGACCCGCCTGCTTCCGACTCTGCCGCCAAGTTGGCTGACAACCCAGGAAACACAGAGAAATTGTCGGTGGCACAGCTTAGCGACATCCAAGGTGGTGAGCGGCCGCTGGACAAGACCAAGGCAAACGGCAAGTCGCGGCCCCCTCCCCCTCGCCCTCCCCCGCCCCGCTCTGTTCGCCGTCCACCCCCGCCTGTGCCCTCCGCCAAACCCAAGAGCGTACAGGAGACGGTTGCTGCAGTTTCTGAACAACACCGGTCTCCTCCCAGGCGTCCAGTCCCTTCCCGACCACACATGGGTGCCAAGCACAGCAGCCCATCCAAAATGGCCGGTGCACCCATCCCTGTGCCATCCAATCCTCCGCCGAGGCCCAAGAGGCCTGACCTAGAAGCCCACCGTTGCCACATCGCCTTGGACGATGAGACTATTGCCAAAGCCCTTTCCCGCGCCAAGCTTCCTCCCTGCCAGCCGCCGCCCCCTATGACAGCCAGTTTGCCTTTGGAGAATGATGCAGGGAGTCCTCCAATCCAGGCAGAAAAGACCCCTGTGCAGGAGGGGGGACGCCAGCGGCTCAGCGACATGAGCATGTCTACCTCCTCCTCTGATTCTCTGGACTCCTCGCAGTCACCCGGCTTCTCCCTTGGCCTGGGATCAAGCCCCTCCAGACATCACTGTGACCATCGAGAGCCAGCCGAAGACAGCAGCGAGGAGGATGAAGAAGATGAGGAAGATGAAGAGGAGGACGACGGTGTCAGCCTGGAGAATGACCTGGACATGCGGCTCCGCCTGCCCCACAAAGCTCGGAGGTTGAGGGTGGGTGTGAGTCTGAGCAGGGGCTCCTTTGTCCTGCCCAGGGCCTTGAAGGGACAATTCCGTAAGGTGAGTGGGGTGCTCAGCTCCCTCATGACCCCAGAGAGACGGTCGGTAAAGAGGATAGCCGAGCTCTCCAGGGATAAAAGCTCCTACTTTGGCTCTCTGGTCCAGGACTACATCAGCTTTGTTCAGGAGAACCGCAGCTGTCACACATCTGGGCTTGATTTTCTGCAGACAATCAGGCAGTTCATGACGCAGATGAAGGCTTACCTTCACCAGAGCTCCGAGCTTGACCCTCCCATTGAGTCTCTCATACCCGAAGACCAGATTGGTAAGTGTCCTTAAACTGGTCCTATGACGGTGGATAATAATGATGAGTTAAGGCCAGGTGGTGAATCTTGTTTTGAGACCATGTGTCGGTCATGGTTATGTTTTGCAGGGCTGATGGATTCCTTAACTGGGGTTTGAGTCAGTTGCCAAGGAGATGCAGAAAGTTTTCACATCCACCAAATGACAGACGCACAATGTTTGGGGTTTTTGTGTGTGTGTGCCTGCAAGGGTGTCTTTCATATCCTGATTTCTTATAGCAGGAAACACCTCCATGTGTTTCCATTCCAACAAAATAAGGGAAGTAAATCTGGTTTCCATCCCCGCCCCCCCATTGTTTTTAAAGTGACTTCATTCATTGATAATGTTTAGTTAGCGCCAAGGATTACGATTAACATTGGGAATTGGGAAATGGTACAGTCATGCCACGCTAGTCTGGCGTAGCAGTGGTGTTCAATTACACGTGCTCACAACATGTTGCTTACTGTTTGCATCTTCACGTTGACAACGGCTAACCCCACTCTCCCGAGCTCGAGGTTTCCTGTGTAATGCCAGAAATGCCATTGAATTCCAGTAGTTTTTTTTTTTTTACAGTTTTCCTTAACATCGAATAGTTGTTTTAAAGAACACGAGGACCAGTTGGTAATAGATATGCCCCACTGCAAACATGATAATTGTGAAATACAGTAAGCTGACCTCACCCGCCTTGTCAAAGACACGTTTCATCTGCATTATCGTGAACATGCCGAGGCATTTGTATGAATATGTAACCACATTTTGTGCCTGTCTCGCCTCTCTTGTTCTTTGTAAACAACAGCAAAGCCTTGTTCAGTCACACAGAAGTGGTCTATTCTACTTGTGGTGACCGACCGCAGATATGTACATATAGTCTGTCACACAAAACATCCCTTTGGTGAAGTGGGAACGTGAACATGTATTTATCCACCCTATACACCAGTTGCTGACTAAAATGGGTTCAAACAAATACCACATTTAGGATGACATATTAGTTTACCTCAAATAATCAGTCTTGCTTGGAGCACTAAAACTCTACTGTGTGCTGTGATGGAAGAAGTCCACCTCCTCTGGAGTAAGAGCTCAGCCTTGGTTGATCAGCATCAGAATCAGCTTTATTGGCCAACTGTGCTTATGAATATGAAGAATTTGACTCCAGGGCAGCACGGTGAAACAGTGGTTAGTGCGGGCACCTCACAGCAAGAAGGTCCTGGGTTCAAGCCCGTGGGTAGTCCAACCTTGGGGTTCATCCCAGGTCGTCCTCTGTGTGGAGTTTGCGTGTTCTCGCCGTGTCTGCATAGGTTTCCTCCGGGTGCTCCGGTTTCCTCCCACAGTCCAAAGACATGTAGGTCAGTTGAACTGGCCATGCTAAATTGTCCCTGTGTGTGTGTGTGTGTGTGTGTGTGTGCGTGTGCGTGTGCGTGTGTGCATGTGCATGTCCGTGTGTGTGTGTTGGCCCTGTGATGGCCTGGCAGCCTGTCCAGAGTGTCTCCCTGCCTGCCGCCCAATGACTGCTGGGATAGGCTCCAGCATCCCGTGACCCTGAGAGCAGGATAACCGGTTCAGATAATGGATGGATGGATATTTATCATATGTAGTATGCATATTAGATTATATATTAAATATTTATGTATTTATTAAGCTTTATTGGCCAAGTGTGCTTATGCTTATGAAGAATCTGACTCCAGTTTAAAGCAGATTCTAGTACTTGCATATATCACTCACCAAAAAAGGCAACAAAAAAGAAAAACAAAAGAAACAAAAGAAATAATAACTAGAATAGTGGAGGTAAGTATGTATGGTGTATGATGAGGCATTTCTTGGTCTGTCATTTGACATTCTTGAACATACAAAAACTAGTTTCACTTAACAAAAAAAAACAAGTCAAAACCTATTATACGCCTGGATTGTGTATGCTCAATGTTTGAAATTGTGGCCAATTTGTTGCAGGGATAGTCAGTTGTAGTGTCTATAAAGTGAATTCCTGGATGCTAAATGTTCATCTGCAATTTTCTGTAGTGGTCCCAGTAACATGTGTTGTTAATGTTTACTGAAGTAGCATATCACATGACATGGTTAAGCTACATTCGAGTAGAAAAAAGGTTATGAATGCAGTTGCAAGGATGATACTTTCCACTAATATCTTGAGATGTTTGATTTGAAAGAGAACTTAATTTAATTGCAAGTATACATATTCTAATCTTCCTTCATGTGTTTCTATCTGCGGATGTCTCTAGTTTTTCTGAGACTCGCTCTGTATTGACAGGTGAATTCACAAAGAATGGATTGTGGCCACTGATAGCACCACAAATTGTGCATCACTTGCAATCGCCATCTGTCCCATCTCAAGGTCCGACTCACAAAAGCTATTGCACTAATGATATTACAACACAATCACGTCCATAAAGTTTAGCAGCCGAGTGCAATTTGCCCCTATTTTTGCGTGCGATTGCAATCCATGTGGCAAGGTATAAATGGTGGCTTTGTGCCAAGAACACAGTAGGCAGGCTCAGTGTCATCCTTGATGTCATCGAGTACAGCAAGAATTGTTCGATCTGGCAACCTGTATCTGTGGATGAGTTTTCTCTCAATTAAGTGATAATAAGTGATATTCTCCTGTGGAATATCCACTCACAAGCACGCCTGGCATGACTAGGCCTTCCTTCACCTGGCTACAATCACTGCTGCCATGATCACTGGAAAGTCTGGGCCTCAGTTACCACCAACTCTCTGAAGACGCTAGTAATTTTCACTGTAACTGCATGTTGCTATTAGTGCTGGTGTTTGCAAGAGGCTCATTTGCATAGAAAGGGGCCAATTTAGAGCCAGATATATGCCTATTACCAAATGTAAATACGTGCAAAAGAGCACCGGAGCAATGAGACACTATTTATTTGGCAGCGTAGTTAGGGGTGCATTTCACCCTTTGCGGGGGGCTTTGAGAATTACATGGTTTCTTTTGGTCTTATTTGTGCAGGTTTAGTGACCAAAATAACCCCACAATCCTTTTGTGAATTCACCAGTGAGTCCATGGATGTGGTTTCATCTAAGTGGTTGTTATTTGGGGTGCTTTAACTGGTCGCTCTCCCTCATGCCTCTTGGCGCTTGGCCTTCCAATGGTGTAACCTGAGTGACGCTGCTGGTCACCTGATCCAGAGACCTAATCGTATCAAACATGATCACTCAGTCAGTTACTCAGTCAGTCAGCGACATTCGCGTTTTTAGGGCTGGGCTGCTGGTCCAGTCCAGCCAAAAATGGTATCAGCAAGACAGAAAAATCTGTTTGACGTCTTGCACAGCTCTATAGTCAAGTTAAAAGTCAAGTTAAAATGTATTATAGCCCAATATCACAAAGTATGTCTCAAAGGGCTGTACATATCAATAATGACCAAAATTAGTAAAATATATAAAAATGTGTAAACATGAGATAAACTACATTTAACATTATAAACAAAACAATTAAAAAAAACAATACAACAATGTGTAACGTACAGTACATATACCTAAAAATGTGTACATAAAATTGAATATAAGCTGGATAACTGTAGTTTAGTACTCAGGGCAAACTAAGTGAGGTTGAAGGACGATGCAAATAAACGAGTTTTGAATTTACTTTGGAATGAGTCAACTGAACTAGCTTCTCAAATTTACATAGGAAGACAATTCCAAAGAAGAGGGGCTTGGTAAGAGAAGGCCCTGCCACCTACTGATGTTTTAATTTATTTTTGAAATAGTCAGGAGACCGACATTTTGTGATTGTAGATCACTATCAGGTATATGAGGAGTGACTAGATGTGATAAGTAGGATGGCGCAAGTCGGTATAATATTTTATGAGTTAAAAGTAGAATCTTGAAGTCAGATCTATCATGTACAGGGAGCCAATTTTCTAGTCTTGGTTGATATCCTAGCAGCAGTATTTTGTACAAGTTGTAATTTGGACATTTTCAAAGGAAATGGGGAGTGGTGCAGGGCGGCCTACTGCCCCCCTACACTGTTTACACTGTTTACAGCGACCTACAGGAGCTTATTACTTCAAAGTGGAGACACTTTCATTTTAAGGTAAGGTAATAAAGTAGGACAAGCGGCCATACTTGTTTCTATTAGCAGTTTAAGGGAAGGTGGATGGTAATGAAAAGGAAGAGTTGTAAGCCAGGACGTCCTGAGTGTGGTGACTGGATGTGTCTAGCGGAAGTGCTGTTTGTGATTAATATGAATTCATTCATATTTGGATTCCATGTAAATATAGCTGAATTCAATAGAGCCAAATGGAACATGTGTGTGTGTGTCTGTGTGTGTGTGTGTCTGTGTGTGTGTGTGTGTGTGTCTTCCATTGTGAATGTTTGTGCAGGTGTGCTTGGCATGCTGTAAAATCTGGGCTGAATAATTTTCTACCTGTGACTCACAAGTCTCTTCCCATTGATTGGTGCTGATGTCGCTTAACCTCACTGACTTTTCTAAAGTCCAGGGGAAATGGAGCAAAGCCCTCCAGACACGTTTACACACTAGATAGCAGAGCATAACAAACTGCTCAACACACAAAGGTCATAGACAGCTCATGCACGGACAGGAAATGAGCAGTAATGATGTGACATGCTTTTGTGTGTGTGTGTGTGTGTGTGTGTGTACTTATCATCCATTCCACTTCCCTTTGTTACATGTTAAACCAGAGTGTATTTATCTTATTTCCTGTAAACAACGACAGTTTCCGTTTATTCAAGAGCTCAGGTTAATTTGCCTTTGCAGTTTCCCACAGAGGACTACCGGGTTTTAAGCTCCGCTGACCAGCCACTGGAGCCGTTCCACACAGTACCAAGCATTGATGTACTGTGGTGATGTTGTGTGATGCTGTGTAAGCAGAGTGAGCTCACCCTGCACTACTCAAGCCCTCCTTTGTCTTATTGAAACGCAAAGAAACAATGATGCCGTCAAGTCCTTCATCAGAAAGTAAAATTATTGGTTGATGATGAAGTGCATAGAAATATAAACTGCACAACATCTTTAATTATCTGGTGCAAAGTGTGAACGCTTCCAACTCGGACCAACAGGAAGTCTTTCCATACCACATGAACGCAGCTTAATACTGCAAGGCTTGGAGAGTCTGTCCTCACTGTGAGCAAACATATTAAACATGTATTCTAACTATTATATGGTGATACTTTGAAGTGTCCACTAAGTGGCTTATATATATACACACACACACACACACACACACACACAGGTGCAGTGGTTAGTGCGGTCACCTCACAAAAAGAAGGTTCTGGGTTCGAGCCCCAGGGTAGTCCAATGTTGGGGGTCGTCCTGGGTCATCCGCTGTGTGGTGTTTGCATGTTCTCCCCGTGTCTGCCTGGGATCCTCCCACAGTCCAAAGACATGTAGGTCAGGTGAATTGGCCGTACTAAATCGCCCCTAGGTATGTGTGTGTGTGTTTGTGGGCCCTGTGATGGCCTGGCGGGCCTGTCCAGGGTGTCCCCCTGCCTGCCGCCCAATGGCGGCTGGGATAGGCTCCAGCATCCCCGCAACCCTGAGAGCAGGATAAGTGGGTCGGAAAATGGATGGATGGACGGATGGATGTCATAAGGCAAATGTCAAAGCTTTCCTCTAAAGAGACTATGAATCAAACTTTCTTTCTGTTTGGATGATAATTTAAAACAATACATGTACAAGAGTATGCTATGCTCCTTCCAGAAAACATCCGAGTCAAACTTTCAGTATCAAGGAAAACAATGGACAGCTAAAAAAAAACCCTATTTTTACAGTGACCCTTGACCAATTAATTACCTGTGTATTTTTTGTTGCCAAAAATTGTGCAAATTTGTGTGCTAGACAGACATACTTGCTTGTCTGGAGTATAAATGTTAGATAGATGTTAAATAAATGTTAGATACTAGATGCAGGGGCCATCTGGGTAGCGTAGCGGTCTATTCCGTTGCCTAACAACATGGGGATCGCCGGTTCGAATCCCCGTGTTACAGCCGGCTTGGTCGGGCGTCCCTACAGACACAATTGGCCGTGTCTGTGGGTGGGAAGCCAGTTGTGTGTGTGTGTCCTGGTCGCTGCACTAGCGCCTCCTCTGGTCGGTCGGTCGGAGCGCCTGTTTGGGGGGGGAGGGAGAACTGGGGGGAATAGCGTGATCCTCTCACATGCTATGTCCGCCTAGTGAAACTCCTCACTGTCGGGTGAAAAGAAGCGGCTGGCGACTCCACATGTATCAGAGGAGGCATGTGGTAGTCTGTAGCCCTACCCGGATCAGCAGAGAGAGAGGGGGCGAGCGGCACGGCTCAGAATAGTGGGGTAATCGGCTGGGTACAATTGGAGGGAAAAAGGGGGAAAAATTAAAAGAAAAAAAGTTAGATAGATGCCAGGTAAATGTTAGATAAATGTTAGATACATCAGGAATCAGGAATAATTTGTTGTGATTTCATTTCATGTACTTGTATACACAAAATAAACCAAATTTCATTTCCCCGGCCCACAGCAGTGCAATAGAAAAGACAAGACCATTTATCCGAAACTTCCCGAAAACAGCACCATCAAAAACATACAAAAACAGAGAGAACAAAGAAAAAAAAACACAAACAGTTACTAACACAGTCCACCCAATACAACACAGTCCAAAAATTACACTGAAAGAACGCCAGCCAGGATGACTGTCGCAATTACCGGTCTGCATGGGCTAACAGTTAACTTGGCCTGCCCTGCATCCGCATCCTGTCAGACCGCCCTCGGTGTTTCCTCTTCAGGCTCCGGACAGGGCCGTGGTCCTTGGGCCCACCGGACACAGCAGACCAGGCTCCCCCAGCCGATCCATCGCCAGCTCTCCCAGCCAGACGCCTTTCACCCACCTCCCTGCACTCCACACGACACAAATGCAGACGCAGACAATAAGATGTTAGACCGATATTAGATAAATGTTAGATAGATGTTAAATAGATGTTAGATAGATGTCAACAAGCATGAACATTACTTGTGGAGTACTTGTGGAGTCCCACAGGGCTCAATATTAGGTCTTAAATTGTTTGTTCTGTATGTCAATGACATATGTAAGTTATCAAGTCTATTGAAATTCATTTTATTTGCGGATGACACAACCATTTTTTGTGGCAGGGAGAATTTACAGGAGCTTTTGAGGTTGATCACAGCTGAAATCGAAAAGTTAAAAATGTGGTTTGATAGAAACAAAATAAATCTGAACAAAACTACCTTTTTGTTATTTGGACATCGTGAAATAGACACACAAGTAGAAGTAGTGATGAATATTAATGTTGAAAGAGTATATGGAAATAAATCTCTGGGTTTATACTTGACCATAAAATCTGCTGGAAACCTCATATAAGATTTGTGAGAACAAAAATGGCAAGGAGCGTTGGAGTTCTGGGAAAGGCAAGGCACATTCTGGATCATAAAGCATTGCACATTCTGTATTGTTCACTTGTATTGCCATATTTGAATTACGGTGTGGTGGTATGGGGGAACACCTACAAAAACAACCTACAATCGTTGTGTGCTACAACAAAGAGCAATAAGGATAGTAAACAATGTAGGATGTTGGGAACACACTAACAAACTGTTTTTAAATTCACGGGCTATGAAGTTCAGGGATCTGTTAGAATGTAAGACTGCACAAATGTATAAATCTACTTCCTGTCAACATACAACAACTGTTCTCAGATGGGGGGGGGTACAATTTAAGAGTAAAACTGAATTTTAAGAAACACTCTGTTCGTACCACTCGCAAAAGTATGTGTATTTAAAATTGTGGGGCAAGTTTGTGGAGTGGTTTAGATGAAGAACTCAAGGGAAGCACAAGTTTAAATCAATTCAAAAAGAGGTACACATTTTTTGTTTTAAAGAGGTACAAGGATGTGGAGGGGGTTTTGCTTCTCTCGTGACGGTGACACCCATGATGGATGCTGTTATTGTTGTTTTTCGAAATCATTTTTATTGGGTTTTTTTAAAAAAAAAAATTTATTGAGTCCTTCTGAGACAGATATTGAGGATGACATACTCTGATGTTTGAAAACTACGTTTATTATTAGGTTTATCAACTGAGCATTAGAGAGGGGGCAGGAAATTACAAGTAGTAACTTCCTCCTGCTCCTTTCCCAACATATAATATTTGTTGGATTCTCTATTGAGAATTCTTTTTGTTGAATTGTTTTGGTTTTATTTTTATCATTTGTTGTTGTTTTTTTATTTTTTATTCATGCTTGGTAATTTTCTCTTTTATTTGCATGTTGGAAATAAAGGCATTTGATTTGATTTGATGTGAGATAGATGTTAGGTAAACGTTAGATGCCAGATTAGCGCCCATGCGATGCACAACGTGTGGCTCCTTATCTCTGGTGCTTTATCATCTTCGAGGAGTTATTAACAGTAGCCTATTTATCCTTCCATACCTCTTTGAGTTGTTTTGTTATGGGCTTTTTTTCCCCAAAACAACATAAAATTATAATTTTCCTTCCCTAAATTATACATATACTGTTTGTAGGGCTTGGCTTTGAGATGGCAGCCACTCGACCAGTTCCCCACACTGAATGGTGCAGCTCAGTGTCGTAGAATGAATGACCCATTGCAGTGTTTATGCCAGTGATGTTTCAGCTGTGAAACAGGATCTATGTCTCGTAGTTTTGAAACACTTTACCAGAAAGAGCAGCTTCCTTTTTATGTGATCTCTGCTGTCGTTGGTTTTACACAATAGACCGATTTCCTTTTGGATTGTTAGATCATCACATCATCTGAGTAGATGGGGTGATATGAATCCATTTCTAGATCATTTCTAGATCCATGCTCTCTGACAAATGTTGACAACTTAAAATGTCTGTGTGTGTGTGTGTCTGTGTGTGTTTGTGTGTTTTCTCCTGAAGACCAGGTGCTGGAGAAGGCCATGCACAAGGCTGTTCTGAAGCCTCTGAAGAGCGCAGTGGAGGTGGCTCTGCATGACTTCCAGGTGAGGGCTGTGCGGTCTCCTCTGTCTTGGAAAAGTTGTCAGGGGTCAGGAACACTTTATTTTTCATTTCACCTCATGTACTTGCGCACATGAAGTGAAACGAAATGCCGTTTCCCCCAGCCCACAGCGGTGCAACGCACAGACAAAAACACATTTCAGAACTACACGAAAACACATATTCAAACTAACACATATATCCAAACTATTAAAAAAAAAATCACTGTCCAAGGGAACAAACGCCAGCCAGGATGACTGTCGGAACCGCCGGTCTGCATGGGCTAGCAGTTAGCCTAGCCTGCCCCGATTATGCGCCCTGTCAGACCGCCCTCCGTGTTTCCTCCTCGGGCGCAGCTCCATGCAGGGGCCGTGGTCCCTGTGGCAACCATACAAAGCAGACCAAGCCCTCCCAGCCAGACACCCTTGACACACCTCCCCGCACTCCACACAACGACATCAAAAACACCAGTCAACGCCGGGTGAGGCCGCTGCCAGACCACCCTCGGTGTTATAGGAACTGCTGGTCTGCATGGGCTAGCAGTTAGCTTAGCCTGCCCCGCTTCCATGTCCTGTCAGACTGACCTCAGTGTTTCCTCCTCGGGTGCAGCTCCGCGCAAGGCCACGGTCCCAGGGCCCACAGCGCAGCAGACCACCCAGACAGCAAAATGAAACTGGGCTGGATCCGGGCCGGTTGTATCATAGCATCTGGTGCGGAGTCGCAAAACAGATCTGCCCCAGTGTCTTTTTGCACAACGGGCCAGTACCGGCGCGGATCCATCTTATGGATCTGTACCAGCTTTGGGCCGTAACTGGCCCAGATCCATGCCATAGCTGTGAAAAAGAGCACGGTTCCGACTTTAGGAGGCCACACTCTGGCCAGAGGCGTGGGGCGGTCTATGGGCGGATGTGATTCCTATGCGGATCTGCCGGACTGTGGGCGGATCCGGCCCATAGGTTCGGTGCACTCTTTAACAGGAGAGCTCTCGCAGCCAATCCAGCGCCAGCTCTCACAGCCAACAAACGAAGACAAAAATTTAGACGCGGACGTGGACAAAGACACTGCATCGACGGTACTGGGTGAGGCCGCCACAAATGTGAATTCGTGCCGCCATCTTCCCACACCGGAAGCGGACCGGATATTGTCAGATGTTATCGTACCATAAATCTAAGCTTGCATCTGTTGAAACCAACTACGTTTAATCGTTCAAGCCGGCAACAGCTTTTAGCCGCGGTGTCGCTGTGATGTGATCCTCTGTATAACAGGAACAGGGACGTGATCAGGGACATCAAAAGGGGAGGAAATGGCAGTTTACTTGTTATTTCCCCTTTAAAAAAAAGGACTTCTTGTTCGAAACATCTAAATACGTCACATCAAGTTCATTTCAGTTTGTTGAGCTCTTGAATAAAGGGATCATCTCTAATAAGATATATCCCATTCTTCTTTTTATTTAGCAAGCTTTCTACGACCGAGTACGCATGTGAGGGATTCAGAAAATCATGACCTTGCAGATAAATGGAGGTCAAAAACTGTTTTACAACATCTTGTCTAGAATATTCCTTAAAGAAGATCCTACACCCGAGATGGGGAAAAAAAGCCATCGAGGCAAAGTTTTAAGATATCCAATAAAATACAACAGAAAAGTGCTCATCTGAAGTCAGTTCTTGTGGCTTCTCTTGAAAAACTTGTGAAGAAAGTACTTTATACCATCCAAGTATACTGAAGACTGGTCCTTTGCCTAATACTTTACAGGGTATTTTTTATCAGCAGGGTTTATGAAAGACTTGTCATTTGAGGGCAAATTGCCTTGGTGTTTGTTTTTTTATCCAAAGCAAGGTCAGCTTTTTCTTAGTCTATTGTTTCTTTTAGGTTATAGCTCAGAAAAGCCCAAAATTCACCCCGAGGACTTAGACCCGATCTATTTCAGCGATGCAGGGTGACTCGTAGTTGGGCGCCAGGTGTCTGATGAAACTCTGCCCTGGATCAAGCGTTCAAACGTCCCCCTCAAGCAAAGCAGCTGCTAGCTGGATGTCCTCGCTCTTTTCCAGGTCAGCAGCGGAGCTTGGCTGCAGCTGAGGGAGAACCTGGCACTGGCGAGGATGAAGAAGCCCCAAGAGCTGGGGGTGGATGGGGCCGTTCCCCCCGACGCGGTGGCCATTGAGAAGATCCGCCAAAAATTCCTAAACATGAGGAAGACGTACTCCCCTGAGAAGAAGGTGTTACTGCTACTGCGCGTGTGCAAACTCATCTATACCATCATGCAGGATAACTCAGGTATGATGAAGACATAGATGTGTGTGTGTTTGTGTGTGTGCGTGTGCGCGCATGTGGGTGTGAGGGTAGAGGGTCTGCCTCGCGAGAGTAAGCGATAGCAATGTTTCCCTTTGTCTGTTAATACTTAGTGTGTGGTGTGTAACTTAAAATGTGCATGTCGATGTGCAGATGTTTGTCGAGCGTCTACGCGCTCAAGTACAGATTCCCCTGTAGCTGCCACGCCTTGAACCCTACGTCCTCAGACTTGTGTGCCCACCACACCTTTCACCTGAATGTTCACGTAACCTTACCTCCAGGGAGGATGTACGGTGCTGATGACTTCCTGCCCATGCTGACCTACGTGATGGCCCAGTGTGACATGCCTCAGCTGGACACCGAGATCGAGTACATGATGGAGTTGCTGGACCCTTCTCTGCTGCAGGGTGAAGGTAGATGGTTCACTCCCCCCCCTACCTCATAAGCCGGAACTTTCCATCGAACACAACACATAGCTTCTAAGAGGTCAAAGAACTGTTATGGGGGCGTCCGGGTGGCGTGGCGGTCTATTCCGTTGCTTACCAACACAGGGATCGGCAGTTCGAATCCCTGTGTTGCCTTCGGCTTGGTCAGGCGTCCCTACAGACACAATTGGCCATGTCTGCGGGTGGGAAGCCGTTTGTGGGTATGTGTCCTGGTCGCTGCACTAGCGCGTCCTCTGGTCAGTCAGGGCACCTGTTCGGGGGGGGGAGGGGAAACTGGGGGGAATAGCGTGATCCTCCCACGTGCTACATCCTCCTGGCGAAACCCCTCACTGTCAGGTGAAAAGAAGCGGCTGGTGACTCCACGTGTATCGGAGGAGGCATGTGGTAGTCTGCAGCCCTCCCCGGATGATGAAGTGAATTGGAACTTGACGTTGAAGAGCCTGAACAAGGTTTGGATGCTTTCCTCAGTCGCCTCATAAGTCCCGTAGGTTATGGTTGTGGATTTGCAGATCGATACTTCGCCTCTTGTGGAGTATTTAGCGGTTGATATTTGCTGGATATCGTCAGGTACACCAGTGAGTGATCTGAGGTGAGTGCGAGTTCTGGACGGTTGTGTAACTTCGCTAAAGGGAAACCTGTCGGAAGTGCCCTTTCTTTCACCTTCTCTGGGAATGCGCTCGTATCAGTCAGGATCTGGTGGAGGTGGGATTTCCTTGTTGAACATTGTTCTCCCCACAGAGTTTTTTCCGACACCCAAAGAATCACTAACAGTGTAAAAGTAGCTCCAGAGTTATGTAAACCAGGAGACATATTTTAGTATGCATGCTTATAACACGTGTTAGGTCATATCTGGTGGAGTTGTGTAAGGTTGTCGGAAGGATTTTTTTTGGTTTTCCCTGTTCACACACACAGCTCAGCTTCTATCTGTTAGACTCACAGATAGTGTTTATTCACACACGACATTCACAGTCTCTTTCCCTGCAGGGTGTCTTTATATCGTACACTACGGCATCTCTAACATGATTTATTTATTTATTTATTTATTTATTATAACGGCGTCCTCGGTTTTCCATATACCTCTACCACACAGCTGACCCTTGACGTCATCCTCCGCGTGCACTGACAGAGCTCTCTTATTTCTTGGTCGTCCATTTTCAGACATTTTGAAATACGCTCTTTTTTTAGGCGTGCGGGTAGCGTAGCAGTCTATTCGGTTGCCTACCAACACGTGGATCGCCGGTTCGAATCCCCGTGTTGCCTCCGGCTTGGTCGGGCATCCCTACAGACACAACTGGCCGTATCTGCGGGTGGGAAGCCGGATGTGGGTATGTGTCCTGGTCGTTGCACCAGCGCCTCCTCTGGTCGGTCGGGGCGCCTGTTCGGGGTGGGGGAATGGCATGATCCTCCCATATGCTACGTCCCCCCGGTGAAACCCCTCACTGTCAGGTGAAAAGAAGCGGCTGGCGACCCCACACGTATCAGAGGAGGCATGTGGTAGTCTGCAGCCTTCCCCGGATCAGCAGAGGGGGTGGAGCGGTGACCGGGACGGCTCGGAAGAGTGGGGTAATTGGCCGGATACAATTGGGGAGAAAAAGGGGAGGGGGGGGTTTGCTTTTTTATTACTGGGTTAGAAATAAATGTCACGCTTCATCTGCAGTGCACAAGCTGCAGGTTCAGTCTTGTGATTGGTTCACTTCCTCCTGTAACAGCCTTGTAACACAGCAGTCCAGTGGCTTTCATTCACCCTGTTATCGTTTGGTAAATGTCCTCGGTCCCGACTTGGCAAACTGATGATGCAGTTTTTACGGATTATCACAGATTTATCGGATTATATCATATTTCGTTCACACGTGAGCCCGACACACAAACCTGAGGGAAGGTTTACAGGTTAGCTGACACGTCTGAATGAGGTTTTTGTGACGGCACGCACCGCTCTTCCGGCAGACTGCATGGCGCCACCTAGGGGCAATAGAGTAATACAAAAACAACTTTTTAACAGCCAAACGTTTAACAGCAAATGTTCTTAAATCTTTTCTTACGGGCTGTCAGTATCGCATGCACGTATTTATGTTATATTTTCCCCTAGACGAGATGCTGTCATCCAGATTGGGACGAGACTTGCAGAAGAGCGGTTTGCCTCTAGTTAGCTATAATGGCAGCGGATGTTTGCTTATCGAGATCAGGCTCTTCGGAAAGTGGTACGATGCCAGTGTACGATCTGAACAGTTATATAACTTGTTCTATTGTGTTTACTGCTTTACTTTCACTTAGCGTGCAGCTTGTTCAAAGTCAACTCTGGAAAGGAAGTTTTTGTTGGTAGGAAATTCCATCGAGAGGCTGGTGTGAACGGGCTGGAATAGGTTCATGAAATAAGGGTGTGGATCACCGACTTCAAGAAATACTCTCCTGTTAGAGTCACTACTTTTCCTCTGTGTGTGTGTGTGTGTGGCGGGGGGGGGGGGGTCTATGGAGATAATCTTTCAATACCTTATGATACCTTTCAGTATCAAATATTGGTACGATCGTCAGGTTTCATGTTTTAAGTACCCAGCCAAAATATATGTTGTCTTTTACTTCCCTTTCTCAAACGTCTTTTCCGGGTGTCCGCGTAGCGTGGCGGTCTATTCCCTTGCCTACCAACACGGGGATCGCCGGTTCAAATCCCTGTGTTACCTCCGGCTTGGTCGGGCGTCCCTACAGACACAATCGGCCGTGTCTGCGGGAGGATGTGGGTATGTGTCCTGGTCGCTGCACTAGAGCCTCCTCTGGTTGGGCACTTGTTCGGAGCGGGAGGGGGAACTGAGGAGAATAGCGTGATCCTCCCATGCGCTACGTCCCCCTGGTGAAACTCCTCACTGTCAGGTGAAAAGCAGTGGCTGGCAACTCCACATGTATCGGAGGAGGCATGTGGTAGTGTGCAGCCCTCCCCGGACCGGCAGAGGGGGCAGAGCAGCGACCGGGACAGCTCAGAAGAGTGGTGTAATTGGCCGAATACAATTGGGGAGAAAAAGGGGTAACCCCCCCCCCAAAAAAGTATTTTCTGTCTTCCTTAATGATAACAATAATAATAATAACTCATAAAGCCTCCTTACGTGCTGTGTGAAATGAGACGAATATGTGAAGATCCAACTCAAGATCAAAAGGAATACAAGACAAAAAAGGGGTAAAAGAAAGTAGGGGAACAAAACCAAGTCAAAACGACGACTCTAGACTCACTCCTTGTTTCATTACCTCTCTCCTTTCTCTCCTTTTCTATCCATCCATCTCTCCGTCTCTGCCCAGGGGGCTACTACCTAACCAGTGCCTATGGAGCCATGGCCCTCATCAGGAACTTCCAGGAGGAGCAGGCGGCCCAGGTGCTCAGCTCGGAGGTCCGGAGCACCTTACATCAGTGGCACCAGCGGCGCACGGCGCAGCGCTCTGCTCCCTCTGTGGACGACTTCCAGGTATCACGTCTGACCTGAATCCAAACCCAAGGCAGTGAGTCCAAGTCAGTCCAGTTCCAAACCAATCCAAAGAGACGTGCATGAAAAGTGCTGGTTTTCGTTTTTTTGATTGGCTCCGTTTTGTTTTTTTTGGGGTATTTTTCCCTCTTCTTCCTCTCTTCTTTTAATTAACACATCAAATGGCACTTTTTCAAAATCTGCTTTTGGCCTTGGTATTGGGTTACATTTAATTCCTGCAAGGGAACCAGAGGTATGCAAGGGCAACCGGTGACTTTTTTTGGAGTCGTGTGAATTAACACCATTGGCTTGCTGTCATCTAATCAAAAAATATTCATCACTTCTCTATCTTGCCGTTTCATCTGCAATTAGTGTTTTACTTGCCACCCATAGTCTGTTAACCAACATCCCGGACTGCATTCTGCCCATTTGTGGCAAGAAATACAGTGGCAAAGCATCCCCTAGTGGAGGGTATACGCTACATGGCCAAAAGTATGTGCACACCCCTTCTAATGAGTGGCTTTCAGACACACCCATCGCTAACGGGTACATAAAATGAGGCATACAGCCATGCTGTCTCCATAGACAAACACTGGCAGTAGAACGGGTGAAGAGCTCAGTGACTTTCAAAAAGTGTGTTGGTCAAATGTCTGCCTTGCTGGATGTGCCCCGGTCAACAACATGTCTGTTACTGTGAAGTGGGGACATCTCGGAGCAACAGCAGCTCAGCCATGAAGCAGCAGGCCACACAAGACCGCAGAATGGGACCAACGTGTTGTAGAAATCCTCTGTCCTCAGTTCAACACCCACTACCGAGTTCCAGACTGGCTCTGGAAGCAGTGTCAGCACAAGAACTGTTCATTTGGAGCGTCATGAAATGGGTTTCCATGGCCGAGCAGCCGCACACAAACCTAAGATCACCAAGTGCAATGCCAAGTGTCGGCTGGAGTGGTGTAAAGAAGGAGAAAGAAAGAAGAAAGCCACTTTATTTTGTCATTGTATTCCTATATCGAATTCGTCTTCTGCATTTAACCCATCCTAATGTATAGGAGCAGTGGGCAGCTGCAGCACCCGGGGACCAACTCCAGTTCTTCTTTCTATTGCCTTGCTCAGGGGCACAGACAGGAGCATTAACCCTAACATGCATGTCTTTTTGATGGTGGGACGAAACCGGAGCACCCAGAGGAAACCCACGCAGACACGGGGGAGAACATGCAAACTCCACACAGAAAGGACCTGGGATGGCCTGGGGTTTGAACCCAGGACCTTCTTACTGCGAGGCAACAGTGCTAACCACTGGGCCACCGTGCTGCCATAAAGCACTCCGCCATTGGGCTCTGGAGCAATGGAACCGTGTTCTCCGGAGTGATGAATCCCGCTTCACTATCTGACAGTCCGACAGACCAGTCTGGGTTTGGCCGATGCCAGGAGAATGCTACCTGCCTGAATGCATAGTGCCAACTGTAAAGTCTGGTGGAGGAGGAATAATGGTCTGGGGCTGTTTTTCATGTTTCAGGCTAGGCCTCTTACTTCAAGTGAATGGAAAACTTAATGCTATAGTGGTAGAAATTGAAAGTATTACTAGGGGAACCATACTTGGATGGGGTGGTAGAGGTCCAGAGTGTACTCCCCGGGAAATTGAGGTAATCACTTAAGATGTCTTTACAGTCACAGATTTTTTTATGAACAAATAAATGCTAGTCAATTGCATTTCATTCATTAGACAATAATGTAGAATCTTCTGTTAAACTCAAGAGCAGAATGCTTGACTGGCTTTTTTTCTAATTCATTTTACTCATTGCAGTGAGGTACATAAAAATAGCTTACTAAAGTTACTTAAAATTACAAAGATTGCTGAGATCTTCTGATTATTAGGGGGTCCAACAGCGGCGCCTGCTGGAACCCTATTGTCTATTTTCCCCCCTAAGGATTATTATTATTGTTGTTTCCGCAAAACGCTACAATAAGCGTGTTTTGGGTCATATCTCGGGCTCTGTATGGAATTTTTGAGAAATTATTTCCCCCTCTAATTCCTTGGAAGGTCCCAAATCTCCCGACAATTTCCGCCTGTCAAATTTTCCCGCCATTTTCAAAAAACCGAAAGTGAAAGTAAAATGAACTAGTCTGAGGCTCATCATCCGATTCGCATGACATGTGGTGTGTGTCATCTCTAGACCAAGCTGACAACAAGTTGTCAAAAGAATTTTGATATGTCATCCCATTTCGAAGTTACATGTCAATCAAAATTTAAGGTGTGGCCCATATTGATTGTATTACCTATATCTAGTGATGTGATTGTCCAAACTTAACGAAACTTGTCACGCATAATCATCGCATCATTCTTTGGTAGCACGCCAAATTTTGTGACATTTCGTCCATAGGGGGCGCTACAACTGACACTTGTCAATATCTCAAAAACCGCTGCAACACTGCTTGGACCCCGTTAATCGCCGCTTGCGGCTATATTTTCCCCTTGATTTTATTAATGACTGACTTGATGACGGTGGAGACTTGATGGGGCGGCATGGTGGCACAGTGGTTAGCGCAGACTCCTCACAGCAAGAAGGTCCTGGGTTTGAGCCCTGGGGTATTCCAGCCTTGGGGGGGTCGTCCCAGGTCACCCTCTGTGTGCAGTTTGCATGTTCTCCCCGTGTCTGTGTTTCCTCCCACAGTCCAAACACATGTAGGTCAGGTGAATCGGCCGTACTAAATTGTCCCTAGGTGTGAATGTGTGTGTATGGCGGCCTGGCGGCCTGTCCAGGGTGTCTCTCCGCTTGCCGCCCAATGACTGCTGGGATAGGCTCCAGCATCCCCACGACCCTGAGAGCAGGATAAGCGGTTTGGATAATTTGATGGATGGGTGGACTTGATGACACTGCTTAGTCAGCTTCCAAAAACATGTTCTGCTATTCTCTGCTCTGCTGCTCTCATGCTATCTCCTTTCCACTGCATTCTGTCTCCTCAGTTCCCCTCTCAAGTTTTGAGTTGGGTTTTTTTTTTTTTTTTTTTGCCCCGATCCCGATCTGAGTCATTAAAAACTGAGTATCTGCCGATACCGAGTCTGGATCTGATACTTGTATCAGAATCAGAATCATGTTTATTGGCCATGTAGGTTTGCACATACATGGAATTTGACTCCGGTTTTGTGGCTCTCTCAGTGTACTTAACATAGAATAACAACACAACAATCTTCAGATATATACACAAGGATTGACTTATACAGGTGAAACAAGAGGTGATAAAGTGCAATGGTGAAGAGAATATATCAGAGATGCTGAAATAGATGTTAGCAGGTTACTTACATACATGCCTGAGATAGATGGACATGACAGAGCATACCAGTATACGTACAACATACAGTACAATATATACAAAATGGTTGGATTTATTTGACAATGTTAAGCGTTCATTAGTATTTTCCTAGATAATACACACAAGGTGCATGCACACTGGAGTACATTAAAGTTATTAATATCAATCCCATGCATATACTTGACCATTGAATAGCTCTGCATTGCATTAAGAAAAAAAAATTGCCTGCATCCAAGCTGTTCCTTAATGGTTTTTATTATTTATTTATTCATTTTTCAAATTAAGACAAACTTAGAATATTTTTATATGGCTCTTATCACAATTTCCCTGAGTGAATCATTGGTTTTGATTTGTATTTTAACATATTAAAAGATGTCTTTATAAGTAGTTCGGATCAATTCCACTTAGTGCAGCGTTGTAGTAACACTAGGACACTCAAAATGAATCGTCAGATAATCAGATTAACGTTGCATTAACTAGACTAGATTTGACAGAGACACCACCAACGTCTGAGGTTATTAGAAAGCGAACCACCACCATCAATTTCAACAAGTTTCTCGACATACATGTGGCCGCTAGCGACGAGGACGCGGACACAGAAACGCTACGGAGAGGACTGGTTCCAGGGACTCTGGCCTGCAGTATCACACCTTCCCTGTATCGGCTCTAGCTGGATTTGTGGTGCGTTCAAGCACAATAAATAATATTGGTTTCATGAACACGCTTTAGAAACTGTAAAAGAGCTGTCCCTATAAAAACATTAAATAGATTTTGGAAATCTGAACGAGAATCCCATTTCCTCTCAACTTCTACTTCCGGAACGGCATTCCGGTGTGTTCCCTCCCATTTCCATTGACATTCTAGAGAACTGTGTGCTTTCAACTTTATGGCAACAGTTTTGGGGAAGGCCCTTTCCTGTTTCAGCATGATAGTGCCCTCCTGCACAAAGTGAGGTCCATAAAGACATGGTTAGCTGGGTTTGGTGCAGAAGAACTTGACTGGGCTGCACAGAGCCCTGACCCTCCACCCCATCCAGTATCTTTGTGATGAATTGGAATGTTGACTGCAAGCCAGGCCTTCTCCTCAACATCAGTGTCCGACCTCACTAAGGCTCTTGTGGCTGAATGGGAGCCATGTCCCAAAATCTAGTGGAAAGCCTTCCCAGAAGAGTGGAGGCTCAACTCCATATAATCCATCCATCCATCCATTATCCGAACCAATTATCCTGCTCTCAGGGTTGCGGTGATGCTGGAGCCTATCCCAGCAGTCATTGGGCGGTAGGCGGGGAGACATCCTGGACAGGTCGCCAGACCATCACACAGGGCCAACACACACACACACACACACACACACATTCGTACCTAGGGACAATGTAGTATGGCCGATTCACCTGACCTACATGTCTTTGGACTGTGGGAGGAAACCAGAGCCCCCGCAGGAAACCCACACACACAGACACGGGGAGAACATGCAAACTCCACACAGAGGACGACCCAGGATGGACTACCCCGGGGCTCGAACCCAGGACCTTCTCACTGTGAGGCAGTGGAACTAACCACTGCGCAACTGTGCCGCCAAGCTCCATATTAATGCTGATGCTTTTGGAACGAAGTGCTCAAGAAGCACGTCTGGGTGTGATGTTCAGGTATCCACATACTTTTGGCCATGTTGTGTGTGCGTATGTGTGTGTGTAAAACCCAGTGTATAGAGTATTATTTCACCGTCTGGATACCAAACTTAATTTACCATTGTTGGCTTTCTTTATGGACAGAATCAAGTAACAGACTTTTCCTGGTAAAAGACTTTTCCTTTGTGGCTATAACAGCATGCGACTATGTAAGGCTAAAGTGCAACTCGCTCGCATGACTTTTAAATTCCTCTGTCGTTGTTTACATTTCATTTGCATTGTGTTGTGGCATACCTGCCAGCATGGTTGCTGGACATGGACCAAACCGCAGCATTTTAATGAGAGCTGTTTTGTTCTTCACAACAGAACTATCTGCGTGTAGCTCTACAGGAAGGGGATACGGGCTGCACGGCCAAAACCCTGGTGGTTCATCCTTACTCCACCACAGAAGAAGTCTGCTCACTCTGTGCCTTCAAATTCAACATCCCCGACCCTGAAAACTATGCGCTGTTTCTGCTCGCTCAGGAGACGAGTCAGCAGCTAGCCGCCGACACGCACCCGCAGCGAATCAAAGCGGAGATCCACAGCCGCCCCAACAGACACACTTTCCACTTTGTCTACAGGAGGGTGCCCAACCTGAACCTCCATATCCCCGCAGACCTGCACAACGGAAACTGCCCTTCTACTTGAGCTATGGGGGGGATAGGACCTTAGTAAGTTGTACTGTACTTTATTGTAAACAATAGTTATATTTCATGGTATAAGTGTTTCAACACTTTGGACTTTAAAATGTGTGATTTTCTGAGTCGGATTTGAGGACATCTGGGGCCTCATTCATCGCTCATTCTTAGGCGCTTTATTATGAATCCCACGGCACTTCTAGGCAAGACACGCCCCGCGTAGCATTCAAGCGCTTGGACTGGCCAGATTGGCCAGTACTCGTTGCCTCCGATGGTTACGTTGGTTAAGGTTAGGGTTAAGGTTAAGGTTAGCCAATCAGAGGCAGAGTACTGGGCGGGTCTTCCTAGAATCCTGGCGCCTGGATGCTACGCGGGGTGTGTCTTGCCTAGAAGTGCCGTGGGATTCAGAATGGTATAACGCTTCGTAGGTACAAATTTGTTCCTGCACACCCATAGAATTTCTGAGCCCCGGGGTTTGTCTGAGAGGTCCGTGTAGACCCTGGTAACCCCTGTATTTAGACGCCAGTCGGTGACGTCTCTGCGAGCCCGGGTGATTGCTCGCTGCAAGAGGTAGACAACAGATGTTAGGGGGAAGGAATTGCAGATAACCATCAGGCCTTGCCTCTGGCTGGCTGTCAGACAATTTTGAGAGCTAAAAAAAGCCATGGGTGTGTAGGAACAAGTTTGTGCTTACGAACGTTTGATGAACGAGGCCCCTGGATTGTAATACAAAACTGAAGACAGATTTTGAGATTGTCTTTGCTGATACTTTCTTTTGTTGTTGTTGTTGAGAAGAATGATCAAGTGGATGAAGGTGAGATGGTCATTGTTTCATTTAAATGCCTGGGGAAGACAGCATTCTTTCAGAACCTAGTCAAATAGGAGTTGCACATAAAGGTTATACTATATTGTTCAGTAGGTAGATTTTGTTCACATAAAATAACACTCTGGTAGTCCTAAAGAGAATGTGACTTGGATTGTATCGTTAGTATGTTAGGTTTGAATTGTCGTCAACAAGCACTTACGAGACCATTGGTAAACATTTCTTTGGGCTGGAAACCTGTTGGCACGGGCTTGGAGTGGTGGAACTGGCTGCCCTCATGACACGTTCGACAGGAAACGAGACGAGACTATGCTTTTTCTTATTTCCAGGGGGAAAAAGCACATAATGATGATCCTCCTCTGAATTGCCCGCTTAGTATGGGGGCAGCAAGACACTGTGACCCATGTGACTTGGGTAACCGGTAGAGTCCAGCATGGTAGACCACCAGGTAGAAAGACAACACACTGGCCTTAGCCGATTAAACTAGGTAGGTTAAAGGCGTTTACAAACCGGCCCAAGTCTGATTGGTTGGTTTGTCAGCAGTATGTGGGATGGGGATGATGGGGATGGAGTTGTTATCAGATGTTGTATACAGAGGCTTATGTGTAGGGTTTTTGGGAAGTGAACTGGGGCTATGAGGAGGTGAAGTTGTTTTTTTGTCCAGTTTTATTTGGAGATGTGTGCTGATAATCTGGCCATGCTGATATGTATGCGACTGTTTATTATCTGTTATCCACGTCACATCCCTCAAAATGAAGAGGACTCCGCGCCTTACATTTAATCCATTATCAGCATTTGATGTACTCAATCAACTGTTTAACTATTATTTAATATCAATGTGTATTAACTTTTGTCATAGAAATGATTTCCCATTTGTTAAAAGGTTTTTTTTTTGTACAATTGCTGGTCGATTGTAACTCTTGCTTTTATGAAGAAATATTTATATATTCAAATGCCATCTTTTTATCCAAAAGTAACAGCTTAAAATTTATATATATATATATATATATATATATATATATATATATATATATATATATATATATCCTGAATTGATATTTCTCTGTAGTGCCTTGGTTCGTACCCGTCATTTCTGAGAACCCCCCCCCCCCCCCAAATGTTGTTTCTAGTTTCCGTTATGAAAATCTCGAAGCTGACCATGAGGAGTGATGTTAAACTGTCTCTGTGATAGGAAGTCTCTGGGTGACTCTGACGAGCTTCGGTTTCATATGACAAACTGCACAAACATGTGCAAAACAAGCATCATGTGGTGACACAAGGCAAATACTGCCCATTATCTTATGAACATGGTCCACCTACATTTATTTTTGGATCCCCCTCCCCTTTTCTTTTCTCCCCAATTGTATGCGGCCAATTACCCCCACTCTTCTGAGCCGTCCCGGTCTCTGCTCCACCCCCTCTGCCGATCTGGGGAGGGCTGCAAACTACCACATGCCTCCCCCGAGACATGTGGAGTCGCCAGCTGCTTCTTTTCACCTGACAGTGAGGAGTTTCACCAGTGGGACGTAGCACGTGGGAGGTTCACACTATTGCCCCTCCCCCCCGAACAGGTGCCCCGACCGACCAGAGGAGGCGCTAGTGCAGCGACCAGGACACATACCCACATCCGGCTTCCCACCCGCAGACACAGCCAATTGTGTCTGCCGACCAAGCCGGAGGCAACACGGGGGATTCGAACCAACAATCCCATGTTGGTAGGCAACACAGTAGACCGCTACGCTACCCGGACACCCCCGACCACCGACATTTAAACAAGCATATTTCCCCCTCCAGCTCTTGTAAGTGTAGTCTCCATACACAGCCTAGTGGTCATTTCTCTTGCTTGGCCACGGTCTCCTTGCCTGCAGCCACCAGACCAGAGAGCAGAAACCCTGTGTCAGAGCAACACTTGGGACTATTTGCACCATGGACGTCTGTTGGCATACAGACCGTTATTGTTTGAGAACCACAGAACGAGTCGCTGGGTTGTGCTCTTGTGTCATACATTGTTTTATTATGTCTCTTTACTGGGGAAGCAAAAGTCTGAAGTTTTGTTTTTTTTTTTTTGCAATATTTCACTGTAATTATGGCACAATAAACCCCAAACCTTGTTTTTCAAGAAACTTGATTTCTCCTTTACTTTGCTCATTTCGGTGTTGTGGTTGCATATAGCCCCAGCCTTCCTCACTCAAATTCATTCATCTGAGCTCAAAAGGAGGATTTCACCAATGAGATGTTCATCCTTAGTACAATATAATCACACGACATCAATGTGCGTGAGGGGTGAAATATCAGTGTGTGAAGAAGTTATTCATCGTTATGTCCAATTATATAACTTATTTTTGTAATTTGACACATCTTGTACCAATTCCGGGTGGACTGGTGTGAATGGTTGTCCTTGTTTTCCGCTTCCGGTGTGGGAAGATGGCGGCGCAAATTCACGTTTGCGGCGGCCTCACCCAGTACCGTCCATGCAGTGTCTTTGTCCAAGTCTGCGTCTAAGTTTGTCTTCGTTTGATGGCTGGGAGAGCTGGCGCTGGATCGGCTGGGAGAGCTGGTCTGCTGCGTCCTGTGGGCCCAGGGACCACGGCCCTGCCTGGAGCTTTGCCCGAAGAGGTAACACCGAGGGCGGTCTGATAGGACGTGGAAGCGGGGCAGGCTAAGCTAACTGCTAGCTTGAAACAATGTTTTGTTTCATTTCATGTGCACAAGTGCATGAAATGAAACGACAAATAACGTGTTTGTGATTCTGCTTCTGATTCAGATGGACAGGGATATACGGTGCTGTTAAACTCTTCATTGACCGAGGACTGATGCGCACCACACCGGGATGTATCTGAGGACACAGTTGGGCTCTGGGATTGAACTCAATGTATCACACATTTCAATATAAGCCGTTGGTGTCTTAACATAATCGGGTTTTGAAAAACCAGTAGTTTATGTATGTAAACATATATCACTTATATTTGGTCCAATAAATCACAGACTGGGCCTTTCAGTTATTTTCATGACTACACAATATAATATAACTTCAGTTCAGTTTTATATATATATATATATATATATATATATATATACCAAAGTCTCCTGTATTTCAGTTTACAGCATTGGTTTTTGTACCTCCATAAGTGCTTTCTTGCCTCTTTTTGTTTTATTTCTAAGAGCTGATTGGTGAGAGCCTGGGCTCGAGTGCTCACTGAGTTACACAGAGATCCATACTTGGGACCGCCTGCTTCTAATTTGATAAAACAGAAGTTTCCATTGTGGGGGGGTCAACACTTCTCTTTTTGCCGACAGAGACTGGCTTTTCACCTCTACCTACCCCGTCTGCTCAGAGGGCGAAAGAGGAGGCTAAACACTACTCGGCCCAGTTTATTTTCGTGGACGAAAAAGATGAACATATGTATGTCAATGGCCTTTCATCAAGTGTCCCAGGTCCTCACCTGGGACACTTGATTTTGTTGATGGCACCAAAAATATTCATCAATTACCTGATTTTGATGAGATCGATGGGGATGAGATCGAAGATGGCGCCATACTATGGCGACTCACTACAAGCCGTTTTCGCCTTGTGGTTTGTTTTCATGTTGATTACCGACCTGTTGCTTTGACCTCTGTTATTATGAAGTCTCTGGAAAGATTGGTAATATCATATATAAAATGTAATATTCCGGTTACCCTTGACTCATTACAGTTTCCCTACTGTTCCAACACATCTGTAGATGACGCTATCTCGCTTGTTTTGCATACTGCTTTAGTACACCTTGATAAGGAAAACACCTGTCAGAATGTTGTTTATTGATTATAGCTCTGCTTTTAATACAATTTTACCATCCAAACTGGTGTTGAAACTCAGAGGTCTTGGTCTGGACAACTCTATCTGTAACTGGCTATTTGATTTCCTGACAGGCAGGCCCCAGACTGTGAGAATAAGTAAAACATACTCATCTACATTAGTTCTTAGGACCGGTGTACCTCAGGGCTGCTATCTCAGTCCCCTATTTTACAGTCTGTTTACACACGTCTGTGTTGCCAAATATGACAACAATAGCATCATTACTTTGCAGATGACACCACAGTGATTGGACTAATAAGCGACAGTGATGGGAGGGCCTATAGGAGGGAAGAGGAAGATTTAACCATATGGTGCCACCATAACAATCTCTCTGTAAATGGGAGTAAGACAAAATAAATCATAGTTGACGTTTTAGAAAGATCAGAGGAAATCACATTCCTATTTCCATCAATGGGTCATCTGTTGAAATTGTGGACAGTTTTAAATTTCTCTGTTTACACATCACAGTCACCCTCACGTGGTCTCTCAACACCAACTGCACCCTGTCTGAGGTATGTCAAGAGTTTTGGTATGAGTACCACAGCTCTTATGAGCTTTTATGGCAGTAGCATGGAGCGTGTGTTGACAGGCTGTATCACAGTGTGGTCTGGCAACCTGACTGCTCAGGACTGCAGACTGCTGCAAAGGACTAAAGACAGCATCAAAAATCATTGGCATGGAACTACCACAACTTCATAATATTTACACCACTCGCTGCAAAAGGAAAGCCCAAAACATCATTAAGGACACCAGCCACCCCGCTCATGTTCTGTTCTCTCTCCTTCCATCTAAAACATGTTATCGGGGCATCAAATCACACACCACCCGTCTCAGTAACAGTTTCCACAGGCAGTCAGGTTGCTGAACAGCTGACACACCCATATACACCTTACCTTGTTGAGTTATCGTGTACTGTATATTGTGTATATTCTGGATGAATTCTGTGTACATAGTCTATGAAGCGCTTTAGTGGGGGGGGGGGGGTTGGGGGGGATAGTGTGTCCTTGTGTCCTTTGTTTTAAGAAAGAGAGAGCGAGCATAATATTTTCATTTTATTCACGCGTCAAAGTTAAACTTGAATTTGGACGTTGCAGCTTTGTGCAGAAAACAGTGAAAACAGCTCAGCCTGGCCCAGACCACCATAATAGGCGTTTGACAAGTAAACAATTTCCCTCACTAATAAAAGACATTAAAATGTAATTATTTCCTTTTTTTAATCCTCATTTTGTTGTTTTAGAGATACCGTTGTTACTCATCCAAACCTCAGGTCAAATCATTGCTTATTTTGTCGTTCATCTACTGATGCAAGCAGGGTCTATATTTATTGGCGGTGGGATATGAAAGGGTTAATATACCATTAAATTAACTGAGTATACCACTGAATTAACCCATTGCTACTGGGTGAGTGCTGCTGTCTGCAGGCACCTTCATCTGGAAGTGACACTCTTGCGTATAGTCATTGTAAGCGCGACGCTTTTTGGACTCACAATACAATTTCCAGGTAAGGTCAGTTAAGAAGGACCATATGAAAGCGAGCGCGTTAAACATGGCCGGTAGTGTGCTTCCAGGGCGGCAGGCGGGGAGACACCCTGGACAGGCCACCAGGACCATCACAGGGCCACGTCTTCCTTCTTCTTAGGTCTTCTGTCATATTGTATAGCCCAATATCGCCAATTACACATTTGCTTCAAGGGGCTTTACAGCAGCACAACATCCTGTCCTTAGACCCTCGCATCAGATAAGGAATAGCTCCCTAAAGAAACCTCTAACAGGGAGAAGATAGAGGGAGAGCCCTCAGGGGGGGCAACAGAGGAGGGATCTCTCTCCCAAGCGTTGCCGCTTGCTCGCCGGTCACCCCTTGCCCAGCCATCTCACCAACGAAACAATCAATCATGACAGCACGGTGAGGGACACCTTATAACATGCCTGTTTAGTTTATTCAGTGCCTAGACATTTTCCATCTTAAATGTCATGGGTGCACGTGTGCGTTTGTGTAGCTACGGGCCTGTTCCTATACATGTGCTACACATGTGTAAAACGATACTGTTCCCCGGGTCATCATTTTGAGCCACCCTGGCCAGATAAGCGCTGGCTATGCCCCCGTTCTGGATTGCCACACTGCACACCATCCATTCCCCTTACCCTGCTCTCAGGGTCGCGGGGAAGCTGGAGCCGATCCCAGCAGTCACTGGGCGGCGGGCGGGGAGACACCCTGGACAGGCCGCCGGGCCGTCACTCACCGACTGCAGAGTCACTGAGCTCGAGGAGAAGATTCACCGTCGTTGTGGTAACAAGCTTGAGGGAAACCCCAAGTCGCGAAAGTCCGGGGATGCGGCCATAGTGGGTATGTTTCCCAGCAGGCCCTTGTGTGTGGAGAGCTTCTCTGAGTATCCACCACGGGGTAAGTTACTCACCCTCTGCCCTGATGGCTGCTTTGTGTTCAGCCTGTAAAGCTCTCACACATTTCTCTGTAATTCTCCCTGACAAGGTTCATTGTCAGTCTAAACCTGAGCTGACTCATTATCCTGACGTTAAATCTACAATGACTTGTGGAGCTGTGAAAACGGTCTCTTCTGACATTGCAGAGTAAGAACTCGTTGCCTCCTTCTTAATTAAGATGACTGCTGTTGACCTCTAGTGGTCAGACGATGAAGAATACTCTTCAGCCCAATCAGGCTCTGCACTCACACACAGATGAGCCAAAACATTATGACCAGGTGACCCCCCCACACACAGATGAGCCAAAACATTATGACCAGGTGATTCCCCCCCACACACACACAGATGAGCCAAAACATTATGACCAGGTGATCCCCCCCCCACACACACACACACATAGATGAGTCAAAACATTATGACCAGGTGACCCCCCCACACACACACACGCACACAGATGAACCAAAACATTATGACCAGGTGACCCCCCCCCCACACACACACATAAGCCAAAACATTATGACCAGGTGACCCCCCCCCCCACACACACACGCACACAGATGAACCAAAACATTATGACCAGGTGACCCCCCCCCCACACACACACAGATGAACCAAAACATTATGACCAGGTGACCCCCCCCACACACACACATGAGCCAAAACATTATGACCAGGTGACCCCCCCACACACACACACACACAGATGAACCAAAACATTATGACCAGGTGACCCCCCCCCCACACACACAGATGAACCAAAACATTATGACCAGGTGACCCCCCCCCACACACACACACAGATGAACCAAAACATTATGACCAGGTGACCCCCCCCCCCACACACACACACACAGATGAACCAAAACATTATGACCAGGTGACCCCCCACCCCCCCACACACACACACACACAGATGAACCAAAACATTATGACCAGGTGACCCCCCACACACACACACAGATGAACCAAAACATTATGACCAGGTGACCCCCCCCCCCACACACACACACACACACACACACACGCACACAGATGAACCAAAACATTATGACCAGGTGACCCCCCCCAACACACAGATGAGCCAAAACATTATGACCAGGTTACCCCCCCCCACACACACACACACATAGATGAGTCAAAACATTATGACCAGGTGACCCCCCCCCCACACACACACACATAGATGACTCAAAACATTATGACCAGGTGACCCCCCCCCCCCACACACACACACACACACACATAGATGAGTCAAAACATTATGACCAGGTGACCCCCCCCCCACACACACATACACAGATGAGCCAAAACATTATGACCAGGTTACCCCCCCCCACACACACACACACACAGATGAGCCAAAACATTATGACCAGGTGACCCCCCCCCCCACACACACACATACACAGATGAGCCAAAACATTATGACCAGGTTACCCCCCCCACACACACACACACACACACAGATGAGCCAAAACATTATGACCAGGTGACCCCCCCCCCCACGCACACACATAGATGAGTCAAAACATTATGACCAGGTGACCCCCCCCCACACACACACAGATGAACCAAAACATTATGACCAGGTGACCCCCCCACACACACACACACACAAATGAACCAAAACATTATGACCAGGTGACCCCCCCCCCACACACACACACACAAATGAACTAAAACATTATGACCAGGTGACCCCCCCCCACACACACACACACAAATGAACTAAAACATTATGACCAGGTGACCCCCCCCACACACACACAGATGAACCAAAACATTATGACCAGGTGACCCCCCCCACACACACACAGATGAACCAAAACATTATGACCAGGTGACCCCCCCCACACACACACACACAAATGAACTAAAACATTATGACCAGGTGACCCCCCCCCACACACACACACACAAATGAACTAAAACATTATGACCAGGTGACCCCCCCCCCCACGCACACACATAGATGAGTCAAAACATTATGACCAGGTGACCCCCCCCCCCACACACACACACATAGATGACTCAAAACATTATGACCAGGTGACCCCCCCCCCCCACACACACACACACACACACATAGATGAGTCAAAACATTATGACCAGGTGACCCCCCCCCCACACACACACATACACAGATGAGCCAAAACATTATGACCAGGTTACCCCCCCCCCACACACACACACACAGATGAGCCAAAACATTATGACCAGGTGACCCCCCCCCACACACACACACACGCACACAAATGAACCAAAACATTATGACCAGGTGACTCCCCCCCCCCCACACACACACACACGCACACACACACACACAGATGAGCTAAAACATTATGACCAGGTGACCCCCCCCCCCACACACACAGATGAACCAAAACATTATGACCAGGTGACCCCCCCCCCCCACACACACAGATGAACCAAAACATTATGACCAGGTGACCCCCCCCCACACACACACAGATGAACCAAAACATTATGACCAGGTGACCCCCCCCCACACACACACAGATGAACCAAAACATTATGACCAGGTGACCCCCCCCCCACACACACAGATGAACCAAAACATTATGACCAGGTGACCCCCCCCACACACACACACACAGATGAACCAAAACATTATGACCAGGTGACCCCCCCCCACACACACACACGCACACACGCACACAGATGAACCAAAACATTATGACCAGGTGACCCCCCCCCCCCCCCACACACACACACACACACACAGATGAACCAAAACATTATGACCAGGTGACCCCCCCCCCCCACACACACAAACACACACACGCACACAGATGAACCAAAACATTATGACCAGGTGACCCCCCCCCCCCCACACACACACACACACACACACAGATGAACCAAAACATTATGACCAGGTGACCCCCCCCCACACACACAAACACACATAGATGAGTCAAAACATTATGACCAGGTGACCCCCCCACACACATACACAGATGAGCCAAAACATTATGACCAGGTGACCCCCCCCCCCCACACACACACGCACAGATGAGCCAAAGACACAGATGAGCTAAAACATTATGACCAGGTGACCCCCCCCCCCCACACACACACAGAGATGAACCAAAACATTATGACCAGGTGACCCCCCCCCCCACACACACACAGATGAGCTAAAACATTATGACCAGGTGACCCCCCCCCCCCCACACACACACAGAGATGAGCTAAAACTTTATGACCAGGTGACCCCCCCCCCCCCACACACACACACACACACACATACTGATGAGCCAAAATATTATGACCACTAACAGGTGAACCCAAAACATTATGACCACTAACAGGCGAACCAAAAAACGTCGATCAACTCCAAACAAGAGCACATGTCAAGGTCTGGGTAGATTAGATGATAAGCGAACAATCAGTTCTCACAGTCAACGTGTTGGATGCAGGAGAAATGGGCAGGAGTAAAGACCTGAGACCCTGACAAGAGCCAAGTTGTTGTGGCCAGACGACTGGGTCAGAGCATCTCTGAAACAACAAGGCTTGTGGGGTGCTCCTGGTCAGCAGTGGTGAGTACCTACTGACAGTGGTCCGAGGAGAGACAAACCACAAACCAGCGACAGGCTCTTGGTCACCCAAGGCTTATTGATGCATGAGGGAAACCAGGGCTATGCCGTCTGGTCTGAGCTGACAGAAGGTCTACTGTGGCACAAGTCAGAAAGCTCTGTAATGGTGATTACGGGAGGAATGTGTCACAACACATAGTGCATTGCACCGTTGTTGTGTATGGGGCTGTGTAACCACAGACCAAAGTACCCATAATGACCGCTGTCCACCGTGGAAAGTGCCTACAATGGGCACGCCAGCGTCAGAGCTGGACCTTGGAGCAGCAGAAGAAGGTCACCTGGTCTGATGATTCCTGTTTTCTTTTAGATTATTTGGATGGCCGTGTATGTGTGCGGCATTTACCTGGGGAAGTGATGGTATCAGGATGCACTGTGGGAAGACCACAAGCCGGTGGAGGGAGTGTGATGCTCTGGGGCAATGTTCTGCTGGGAAACCCTGGCTTCAGCAATTCATGTGAACGTAAATTTGACACGTGCCACCTACCTAAACATCGTTGCAGACCAGGTACACTCCTTATTGGCAATGGTATTACCTGATGGCAGTGGCGTCTTTCAGCAGGATAATACACCCTGCCACACGGCACACATTGTGGTTTGAGGAACATGATGAAGTGTTCAAGGTGTTGCCCTGGCCTCCAAATTCTCCTGATCTCCATCCAATTTAGCATTTGTGGGTTGTGCTGGACCGACAAGTCTAGTCCATGGCAGCTCCACTTTGCAAATTACAGGACTTGAAGGATCTGCTGCAAATGTTTTGGTGCCAGATACCACAGGACACCTTCAGCGGTCTTGTAGAGTCCATGCCTTGGCAGGTCGGTGCTGTTTTGGTGGCACATGGAGGACCAGCAGCATACTAAGGTGTTTGTGAAAAGTTCCAGTCTGGTTTTAAATCACGTCACAGCACTGAAACAGCCCTTTTAAGAGTTTTTAATGATCTTCTTTTAACTGTGGACTCTGGGAACTCTGCTGTTCTGGTGCTTTTGGACCTGACTGCTGCCTTTGACACAGTTGACCATAATATTCTTTTATCACATCTTGAGCTATGTGTAGGCATTAAAGGTACTGTCCTAGAATGGTTCAAGTCTTACCTGTCAAATAGAAGCTTTTCTGTCCATATAGACCAATTCTCTTCAGCTGTGGCCCCACTTAACTGTGGGGTCCCCCAAGGCTTCATTTTGGGCCCCATTCTCTTCTCATTGTACATGCTGCCCTTGGGGTCAATTTTTAAAAAACATAATATGTCTTTTCATTGTTCTGCTGACGATTTGCAAATCTATCTGCCTATAAAAACAAACAGCAGAGATTCTATACAGGCTTTGCTGAGTTGTTTAAAGGATGTCAAAACATGGATGGAGTTAAATTTCCTGAAATTAAATCAAAATAAGACAGAAATTACTGTATATGGACAGCCTGATCTGCTGGATGGTTATGATAGTGCTCTTGGCCCTTTAGCTTCCTACAGTCACTCTTCTGTTAGGAATCTTGGGGTGATTTTTGACAGCTCGTTTAACTTTGATAAACAAATAATCTCAGTAGTCAAAACAAGTTTTTTTTCAATTACGTCTTCGGGGAAAAGTAAAGGCCTATCTCCCTCCAAATGATCTTGAAAGGGTAATTCATGCGTTTATTACCTCTCGTCTAGATTATTGTAACTCATTGTATGTTGGCATAGCTCAGTCATCGCCTCGTTGCCTGCAGCTTGTACAAAATGCAGCTGCTCGCCTGCTGACAGGAAAGAAGTGACGTGATCACATAACGCCTGTACTGGCCTCCCTTCATTGGCTTCCTGTCTTTTTTAGGATCCAGTTTAAGATTTTATTACTTGTTTTCAAGTCTTTAAATGGGCTGGCATCGTCTTATTTATCTGAGCTAATACATTATCATACACCAGTCAGAGCACTCAGGTCAGCAAACCAGATGCTCTTACATGTTCCCAGATCCAGGCTTAAGAATAGGGGCGACAGAGCCTTTGCAGTTGCTGCTCCTGATCTCTGGAACAACTTACCAATACACATAAGATCTGCTCGGACCCTAGAGACTTTTAAATCTTGCTTAAAGACCTACCTCTTCTCGCTGGCATTCAATTCAAGTTGAGCTAGACACCGTGATTTTATTGTGGAAATATACTTTTACTCTTGCGCTTTATTGTTTACATTTTAATTCCTTTATTTTACTATGTCTTTTTTACATTTATTTTTATATTCATATGTGTTACTTATTTTATATTGTATTTTAAGCTTGTGCAGCACTTTGGTTCAACTGTGGTTGTTTTAAGTGTGCAATATAAATAAAATTGACTTGACTTGACTTGACTAAACTGTGTGCTTCTAGCCCTTCTGTTGTCTACGGGTCAAAAAATGACCCATAACAGTGTTTAACAGCAGAGAAAAGACTCCAAATCATCTTATGTTCAACCTGACATTTGATGACTTTTCCTAGAGTGACCTTAACATCAGAAAAAGTGAAACGTTGTTTTTGTTCATATTTCCATGAGAGCTATACACCACTAGGGCACTAAGATTGTCTTCGGGTCATGTTTGACCCTAAGACAAAAGCTACTTTCTGCACATTTCTGCTGCTTTCTTAGGCTATACAAGTGCTATCTCTTGCTACAAAGTTAATTTTTACACCTATGCAGTACCTTAAGCAATAACAATATTAATAATAATAATAATAATATCCATCCAGCCATCCATTATCCGAACCGCTTATCCTGCTCTCAGGGTCAAGGGGATGCTGGAGCCTATCCCAGCAGTCATTGGGTGGCAGGTAGAGAGACACCCTGGACAGGCTGCCAGGCCATCACAGGGCTGACAAACACACACACACACACACACACACACACACACACACACACACACACACACACACACACTCATACCTAGGGACAATCTAGTATGGCCGATTCACCTGACCTACATGTCTTTGGACTGTGGGAGGAAACCGGAGCCCCCGGAGGAAATCCACACAGACACGGGGAGAACATGCAAACTCCACACAGAGGACGACCAGGGACGGACCCTCAAAGTTGGACTATCCCAGGGCTCGAACCCGGGACCTTCTTGCTGTGAGACTGCAGATTCACTGAGCTCAAGCAGAAGATTGACCGTTGTTGTGGTAACAAGCTTGAGGGAAACCCCAAGTCGCTAAACCCCGGGTATGTGGCCATAGTGGGTATGTTTCCCAGCAGGCCCTTGTGTGTGGAGAGCTTCTCTGAGTATCCACCACGGGGTAAGTTACTCACCATCTGCCCTGATGGTTGCTTTGTGTTCAACCTGCAAAGCTCTTACACATTTTGCTTTAATTCTCCCTGACAAAGCTAATTGTTAGTCTAAACCTGAGTTGACTCATTATCCTGACTTTAAATGTACAATGACTTATGGAGCTGTGAAAATGGTCTCTTTTGACTTTGCAGAATAAGAACTCGTTGCCTCCTTCTTAATTAAGATGACTGCTGTTGACCTCTAGTGGTCAGATGATGAAGAATACTTTTCAACCCAATCAGGCTCTGCACTCACACACAGATGAGCCAAAACATTATGACCAGGTGACCCCCCCCCCCCATACACACAAACACACACACACGCGAGCCAGAACATTATGACCACTAACAGGTGAACCCAAAACATTATGACCACTAACAGGTGAACCCAAAACATTATGACCACTAACAGGCGAACCAAAAAAAAAACATAGATCAACTCCAAACAAGAACACATGTCAAGGTCTGGGTAGATTAGATGATAAGCGAAAAATCAGTTCTCATAATCAACGTGTTGGATGCAGGAAAAATGAGCAGGAGTAAAGACAAGAGACCCTGACAACAGCCAAGTTGCTGTGGCCAGACGACTGGGTCAGAGCATCTCTGAAACAACAAGGCTTGTGGGGTGCTCCTGGTCAGCAGTGGTGAATACCTACTGACAGTGGTCCGAGGAGAGACAAACTACAAACCAGCGACAGGCTCTTGGTCACCCAAGGCCAATCGATGCATGAGGGCAACCAGGGCTATCTCATCTGGTCTGAGCTGACAGAATGTCTACTGTGGCACAAGTCAGAGAAATTTCAGCTGGTCTGATGATTCCTGTTTTCTTTTAGATTATTTGGATGGCCGTGTATATGTGTGGCATTTACCTGGGGAAGTGATGGTATCAGGATGCACTGTGGGAAGACCACAAGCCGGTGGAGGGAGTGTGATGCTCTGGGGCAATGTTCTGCTGGGAAACCCTGGCTTCAGCAATTCATGTGAATATAAATTTGACATTTGCCACCTACCTAAACATCGTTGCAGACCTGGTACACTCCTTAATGGCAATGGTATTACCTGATGGCAGTGGCCTCTTTCAGCAGGATAATACACCCTGCCACACGGCACACATTGTGGTTTGAGGAACATGATGAAATGTTCAAGGTGTTGACCTGACCTCCAAATTCTCCTGATCTCCATCCAATTTAGCATTTGTGGAGTGTGCTGGACTGACAAGTCTGGTCCACGGCAGCTCCACTTCACAAATTACAGGACTTGAAGGATCTGCTGCTAATGATTTGGTGCCAGATACCACAGGACACCTTCAGGGGTCTTGTAGAGTCCATGCCTTGGCAGGTCGGTGCTGTTTTGGTGGCACATGGAGGACCAGCAGCATGCTAAGGTACGTGGTCATAATGTTTTGGCTCATTAGTGTATGTTTAGATCTTCTCTGCCACAAAATTAAGATCTTTCTTCTCCTCCCGCACTTGAGGAAGCAAGGTCACCAAGTCAGCCCAGAAGGCACAGAAGGCCAAATGAATGTTACGCTGGGCTGCTGCCCCAAACGCTCACCGTGGCTGAAAACCTGCCTCTATCCCACCCCATCTACATGCCATAGTCAAAGTCTGGTCTATAATCACAATGCATCGCAAAAGTAGAAAAAGGGGTAAAAAATTGTGTAAAAACAACAACCTCTCGCTAAATATAGGAAAAATTAAGGAGGTCATTATTGACTTTACAAAGACCAGCGCCCACCATACCCCTCTGACCATCAATGGTATGGACATGGCGAGAGTCAGCAGTGTTAATTCAATTCAATTCAATTCAATTCAATTCAATTCAATTCAATTCAATTTAGTTTATTGTCATTAAAAACAATGTGCAGGCACATGTTAAAAATGAAATGAGGGCTGTGGCTTCACCAAGCAGTGCAAGACAGACACAGACAAACACAGCAAACACAATATAAGATATACACACATGAAGACCAAAAGCTAAAAATAAGTTAAAGAGCAAGAGGCTCCTGTAGCGCCTCCCAGAGCGCAGGGGGGAGAACAGTCCATGTTTGGGGTGGGTGGGATCTCTGCTGATGCTGAGACCCCTTCGAAGGCAGCGTTTGTGATAAATGTCTTTTATGGCCGGGAGGTGGGTACCGGTGATATGCTGGACCGCCTTGACGACCCGCTGCAGAGCTTTCTGGTCTACTGAGGTGCAGTTGCCTTACCACACTGAGATGCAGCTGGTCAGGATGCTTTCTATGGTGCAGTGGTAGAAGTTGGTGAGAGTTTTGGGGGGTAGACGGGCGCTCCTCAGCCTCCTCAGGAAGTGCAGGCATTGTTGGGCCTTTTTCACAAGGGCCTGGGTGTTTAATGTCCAGGAAAGTTCCTCGCTGATGTGGACTCCAAAGAATTTAAAGCTGGAAACACACTCCACTTCCACCCCATTGATGTGTATGGGGGAGTGGCTGCAGCTTCTAGACCTCCTGAAGTCCACAATCAGCTCCTTCATCTTCTGCACATTGAGGACAAGATTGTTGGTAGTACACCATCATGTGAGGTGCTGAATCTCGTCCCTGTAGGCCGTCTCGTCATTGTTGGTGATACGGCCAATGACTGTGGTGTCATCTGCAAACTTAACTATAACATTTGAAGGGTGAGTTGGCAGGCAGTCGTGGGTAAAGAGGGAGAAAAGGAGGGGGCTCAGAACACAGCCTTGAGGGGCACCTGTGCTGAGGGTCAGGGTGGAGGAGGCGTGGTCACCTAACCTAACAGACCGAGGTCTGTTGGTCAGGAAGTCCAGGGTCCAGTTACAGAGGGAGGGGTTGAGGCCAAGGGAGAGGAGTTTGGTGGTTAGTTTGGCGGGGATGATAGTGTTGAAGGCAGAGCTGTAATCTATAAACAGCATCCAGATGTAGTATGTGTTGTTAAGTTCAAGGTGGGTCAGAGCAAAGTGCAGGGCAGTGGCAATGGCATCCTCAGTAGACCTTTTGGATGATAGGCGAACTGATGTGGGTCGAATGTGGGGGGGGTAATGTTTTCGATGTGAGCCAGAACCAGTCTCTCAAAGCACTTCATGGCAATGGGGGTGAGTGCTATGGGTCGGTAGTCATTCAGACATGTGGATGTTGGTTTCTTGGGGACAGGAATGATAGAGGTGGTCTTAAAGCATGTCGGGACTATGGATTGGGACAGTGAGAGGTTAAATATAGTTGTGAAGACCTCAGCCAGCTGGTCGGCACATTCCCGGAGGACCCGACCCGGTATGCCGTCCGGTCCGGCAGCCTTCCGTGTTCACTCTGCGCAGTGATTCCCTGACCTCTGCGATCGATAGAGTGAGCACCTGGTTTTCTGGGACGCAGGGGATTTTTGTGGCCGGGTCAGTATTGTCCTTATTGAAGCGGGCATAGAAATGATTTAGCTTGTCTGGCAGGGAGGCATCTTGGACAGTGGGACCACTATTGGAGCTTTTGTAGTCTGTGATAGACTGAATGCCTTGCCACTTTTGCCGGGGATCGGCGTTATTGTGAAAGTGGTCCTCTTTTCGTAGGGTTAAGTTCCTGGGAGTTCACATCACAGAGGACCTCTCGTGGTCCTCACATGTTCTATGCGCTCTCCAAGAAGGCCCAGCAGCATCTTCACTTCCTGCGGTGTCTGAAGAAGGTGAGTGTCCCCCCACCCATCCTCATCACATTCTACAGAGGCACCATAGAGAGCATTCTGACCAGCTGCGTCACTGTCTGGCATGGGAACTGCAAGGCCTCCGACCGCAAATCCCTACAGCGGATAATGAAGACAGCTGGAAAGATCATAGGAACTGCACTCCCATCCATCCAGGCCATCTATGACGCACGGTGCACCCGGAAGGCTCTCAGCATTGTGAAGGACCCCACATCCACTTCACCCTCCTACTCTCTGGCAGGAGGTACCGGAGCATCCGTGCTGCCTCCGCCAGACTATGTAACAGTTTCATTCCTCAGGCTGTGGGGTTCCTCAACAGCCTGAACACATAGACCTTCCACAAAATGACTTTTTGACCTTCTTACTCACTGCCCGTGTCAGGTGCGCTTGTGATGTTTAGGTCCGTGAAGTAATTTTTGTTTTTAATGCACTTTTTGTTTTTAATATTTGCGTGTTATTTGTTTTTATGTGGGCACTGAGGTCCTTGTGAAACGTAATTTTGTTCCCTCGTGCATATGAGACATGCATATGAGGCAGTGAAAAATAAAAAGTCTAAGTCTGTCTCCTTATAATAATAGTAATAATAAATATGTTTCTTGTACCTCATTCAGTGTAACTTGTGAGCCTATCCTAAAGGCCTTGAACCCTGCGTACTTTTTAGGATTCCGTGTTTAATTTCTGGAACGGTCAAGAAAGAAACACTACACATTGAAGACACAACGGGAGAGAGAGCACGATGCTAGAATTTCCTTTATTGATGTAGGAGAATAAAATTAACTTTGCATTGTCATGACATTACAGGCTTCATGAAACTAACTGAGATTATTACTAGAGTGTAAATATGTGCACATAATTTAAATAAATTAGGAATAAATGAGAAAACGATAATATGTTAAAGGCCATTTTTTTCCCTCGTGACGTAGCACAAAATGATCTGTGAATAAAACATGGAAAAATGCCCGGGTCAGATCATTTACGAAGAGAAAGAAAGCCGACAGGCTGGAACCGTCTCACTCCGGGAGGCGCAGACAGACCCTCCGGAAGAGCAGCAGTGATGAAGATGAAGCGCAGAAGCAAGGCACCACGTGTGAACTGCACGGGCTGAACATTTCCCTTCGGAGCCGAGGTGGTTTGATCCTTCACTTTCAATAACGTCGAAACCCAACGCAAAAATTACAGTTCAGCCAGTCATGACGGAGTTAATCATCATTTATTCACGAGAAGGGTGTGACGACAGACCCCTGACAGGAGGACTTTGAATATATATTTTAATAAGAACACGCCCTTTCTGAACTGTATTGAAAGTGAACAGACCCCAGTGACCCTGCTCTACATGGTCTGCTAAAAGCCTCTGATATGGATCTGCAGCGCCTGTCAAGTTACTGCCAGGTGATGATGATGATGGTGATGGTGATGATGATGGTGATGATGATGAAGTGGTCTCACCATTTTGGGTTGTGGATGTAGTATGGAGTCACGGATGTTTCCTTGCCTCTGTACCTGATACTACAT